>NC_083840.1:2731687-2748890 GCF_015708825.2 Lethenteron reissneri
CGAAAGCCTCTCCTCAGCATGCCTAGCAAGGCAATGTTGAATAATCCTTGCCAGGACCTTTCCCGGCACACTGAGGAGTGAGATGCCCCTGTAGTTGTTACAGTCTGTGCGGTCCCCCTTCTTAAAGAGGGGGACCACCAGGGCATCCTTCCAATCCTGCGGAACCCGTCCAGTGGTCCAGACTGTTGTTATGATGTCGTATAGGGCAGTCTGTGCACAAACGCCACCCTCCCTCAGCATTTCGCTTGGAAGATCATCTCTGCCCGGTGCCTTTTATGGTCTCAGACTCCGGATCGCCTTCAGTACTTCCTCAACAGATGGCACCTCAGCCAGCCACTCATAGGGGGTGACTTCTTCCAATATTTGAGGCACCGCAGCCTCAGCAGGGTTATCCCCACTTTGTGCCATGATGTTTTCCTGGCTGAGGGATTTCCCCTCCCCCAGGACCTCACAGAAATGCTCAGCAAATCTGCAAACCTGTTCCTGGGGGTCGGAGATTGGATCACTGTTTTTTCCCCCTAATGATGGTAATAGGTGTGGCGGCTGCAGGTTACTTTTTTGATGGAGTTAAATAGTGATTTGGATCGCGGGCCACTGAGGCAGAATCCATCTCCTCAGCAACCCGTGACCACCACCCATCCTTGCAGCGTCTTACGGCTCTCCGAACCTCCGAGCGAAGGACTGCGGTAATCTTCCTCATTCTCTGACGTGGGATGCTGTAGCCGATTAGAGTGGGCCTGGTCGCTTTTTCTCAACTATTCTGACACCTCCTCTGTCAGCCAGAGTTTCTGGGGAGGTCTGGAACCGCGTACTCAAAGCAGCCACTGCAGCTGCATGAGTCACAGTCCTCAACCTCGCCCATTTACCCTCGACAATCAGGAGGAGTGGGGGACGATGCCAACCCCAGCTGCAAGCGATGATGAAATTCTCGCTTGCAACTTTCATCAGCTAACTGAGACCAGGCCACTTTAGGTTGGAATTGGGTCCTGGGTGTACACACCACTACCGGAGTGAAGAATGGCAGGCCGCATCTTACAGATGACTAGTCGATGGTCAGAGGGCAGATCAGCTCCACGGTAGGGTCCTGGTGTCAAGGACATGGGCTCGAATCCGCTGGTCCGTCACTACGTAGTCCAGCAGATGTTCTTGCTTGGACCCGGCATGCATCCATGATGTTGTGTGGATGCGCCGATTGCCGGAAGAGCGTGTTGGTAATTAAAAGCCCATGGGCTGCACAAAAATCTAGCAGCCTCCTGCCGTTGTTATTGAGCTGATCTGGCCCATGCCTTCCAATCACTCCAGACCAGGTGCCAGCATCATGACCAACTCGGGCATTGAAGTCCCCCAACAAGATGACTCTGTCCCGAGTGGCCACTTTAGCCAGCACCTGTGACAGGAGGTCATAGAAAGCGTCTGACTCATCGGCTTTGCCTGCATCCCTCCACTGATGTTCGTCTTCTGTGGGGCATAAGTAACCACGACCACCACTCCACACACACCCACACAACTACACACACACACAACTACACACACACACAACTACACACACACACAACTACACACACCCACAACTACACAACCACGAAAAAACAAAGATAAAGATCCCCCATATAAACATAACAGACTATTGGGGCAAGTGCTGTTAGCGAGCACCTATGAAGGCCACCCACATGTTACCCCCAGTCACCCCCCACGTGACCCCCACTCACCCCCACGTGACCCACAGTCACCCCCCACGTGACCCCCACTCACCCCCACGTGACCCCCACTCACCTCCACGTGACCCCCACTCACCCCCACGTGACCCCACTCACCTCCACGTGACCCCCGCACGTTAAAGACCTCGGGACGTTTCACGTCTCCACGAACCACCTCGCCGCGTTAAGCCGCTTGGGGAATCGAATCGATGTTCGGTATCGGGGTTCGTGTACGAGCGGGGAATAATCGATTCGTTTAAACGCACTGCGGGCTATGGGATTGGAAATCGATTCCTTTAATGAGAAGTTTCGATTCCGATTTATAGGCTCGCGTCTCTTCCGAGGCCGGGCGAAAGGCGTCCGGTGACGTCACTCCGTAAGGGTGACATGACGTCATCGCCCGATGCGTGTCTGACGCAATTACGTCACTCACTAAATGATAAACTAAAACTATCTATAGTTTTCTGGTTAGATTCTGTTGCTATTTCTTTATACCTGATGATGATTGCTTGTGTTGCAGTCGAAACGTCGTATATGCTATTATTAATTTATTATTTTATCTTTATACGTGACTTTACCGAAAGAACCAAAGAATAAAACTAATTTTTAAATCTTTTTTAGTCTTACCTGGAGATTTTTTTGCGGAGATTTTTCTCAGACGCGACCCGGTTATCACAAAGTAGGGCCCAACGAAGTGAACTTATCATCATCATCATCACGTGGAAACTTATAGCAGCTCTAAGGGGACGTCCATAAATGACGTCACGCGATTTTGGGGCGATTTTTGCCCCCCCCCCCTCGTCACACGGCGTCACAAGAAGTCAGACCCCCCCCTCAAATATGACGTCACAAAGCTCTGCCCCCCCCCACCCCCAATAAAACATGCGTCAAATCGCTTTAAACTATTGTCATTGCAGTGCGTGTTTAATGTGGCGCTGCACTCTGATGCTGTAGGAGAAAACATTTATTACAAAGTCTATTTAATTAGGTAATGGAGGGGGGTGGTAGAGGGGGGGGGTGGAGGGGCGGGGGGTGGAGAAGGGGGTGGAGGGGGGGTGGAGGGGGTGGTAGAGGGGGGGGGGAGGGGGGTGGGGGGCGGGGTAGTTGAGAGGGGTGAAGGGGCGGGGTGGTGGGGGGGGTGAAGGGGAGGGGGGGTGGTGGAGGGGGTGGTAGGGGCGGGGTGGAGGGGGGGGTGGTGGAGGGGGGGTGGAGGGGCGGGGTGGGGGAGGGGGTGGTGGAGGGGTGAAGGGGCGGGGTAGTGGGGGGGGGTGGAGGGGCGGGGTGGTGGAGGGGCGGGGTGGAGGGGGGGGTGGAGGGGGGTTGGAGGGGCGTGGTGGTTGGAAGGGGCGAGGGTGTAGGTGGAAGGGCGGGGTGGTGGAGTGGCGGGGTGGTGGAGGTGGAGGTGGGTGGAGGTGCGCGGGTGGAGGGGGGAGGGGGGTGGTGGGGTGGAGGGCGGGGTGGACGGGGGGAGGGGGGTGGGTTGAGGGGGGTTGGGAGAGGGCGGGGTGGAGGGGGGAGGGGGGTGGTGAAGGGGGGGTGAAGGGGCGGGGTGGTGGAGGGGGGTGGGTGGTGGAGGGGTGGTGTTGGGGGGGGGGTGGAGGGGCGGGGTGGAGGGGGGAGGGTGGTGGGTGGGTTTAGAGGGCGGGTGGGCGGGGGGGTGGTGAGTGGGGGTGGTGGGGCGGGGTTTCCTGTCTCCTCGCTACTTCAACTTTCCGGCCCGCAGGCAAAACCAGGAAGAGACTCCCCGTCAATGGCCGCCTGGTGTAGTTGTCGCCCGCTGCTGCCGCTGCTGCTGTGCTGCTGGCGGTGTGAGGAAGCAAGGCAGTGGCCGGGTTGTCTCTGAGACCCTCTCCCACCTCTCTCTCGTTTGTCTCTCCCGTGTCTCTCCCACACCCCCGTGTCTCTCAGGCTTCCCCTGTTGTCCATAACCGTGCGTCGACCCACACGGTTCCTCCCCCCCCCCCGTGTTGTTGCACGAGTTCGCGGCTCCGTGCCGGCGTGCCGCGTCGTGTGTGTTTGTGTTGAGATGCATATCGGGCACGGGGTGCATACTCTTGGGTTGTTTCGGTAAAGTTACGTGGGTACAAAATAAAACAAAGTGAACTAAATGACGACGTTTCGGGCGCAAACACAAGCAAAGGGGATATATAGGTAAGAGAGGGCCCCCCCCCCCCCCCGTCTCTAACCTATATGGCCTCTTGTTGCAGCAGCCCCTTTTGCCCACTTCAGCAATTGTTTCTTGCTGTGGTTGTCCCACCTGGTGACGGACGCTTGTGTTGCGCCCGAAACGTCGTGATTTAATTTAATTTGTTTTATTTTACACCCACGTGACTTTACCGACAGAACCAAAGAGAATGGATCCCGGCAGTCACGAAAACTTCAAATCTAGATTGGGCACGGGGTGACCAATGAGGTCTGAATTGGTCTGTATTACGGCAGGGCACTGATAATGGATTGACAGATCTATAGTGGTGAGTGTAGTAGTGGTGAGTGTAGTAGTGGTGATTGTCTATTGTGTTTCCCCCTTGTGATGGCACTCTGTAGGATGAACGTTGAGATTTGTAAGTGCACGGAGTGCCCAATACGGTGTGAATTGGTCTGTAATAGGTAGGGCACTGATAAGGGATTGACAGATCTATAGTGGTGAGTGTAGTAGTAGTGGTGATTGTCTATTGTGTTTCCCCCTTGTGATGGCACTCTGTAGGATAAACGTTGAGATTTCTAAGTGCACGGAGTAACCAATACGGCGTGAATTGGTCTGTAATACGGCAGGGCACTGATGAGGGTTTGACAGGTTTGTGTATCTCCCCATGGTGGCGAGATGTGAACTACCTCGCCTGGTACACGGAAGGTCGTGGGTTCGATGCCACTACGGACGAGCCACCACCCAGCCCAGCCGCATCCATTCCATTAGCAACCCCCTTGCCTCCCTGCCTTAGCCCGCAATCGTAACGAGTCTCTCACCAAGGGCGGTTTGTCACACGATGCGACGCAAGGAAGCACGGGAGACGCGGGGAGACGCGGTGAGAGCCAGGGAAAAGGCCCGCGAGACATGTGGGGAGACAGGGCGATAGGACAGCAGGACACGGTGATGGTAAGACACGGGGAGAAGGGAGACGCTGGATGCCTGGGTGATGCACGGCGAGAGACGCTGAGACACGGGAGATAAGGGGGACGTTCATTAAGACACGGCGAGACTTGGGGGAGACAGGGCGATCAGACGGTGAGACACGGGACACAGACACGGTGATAGACGGCGAAATACGTGTAAGCCACGGTCAGACAGGGATACAAGACGATGCAGGAAGAGACTCAGTGATGTACAGTGATAGACGGTGAGGCAGTGAGAGGCCACACTTTTTCAGTTTCATTTATTTGGTAGAGCCCTGTGAGCCATTCGGCTCTTGAATCGGGCGCAACCGCAACAAACAAAAACATGAACAAGAAAACATCTTAAAGTGACTACGCGCAAACAGAAAAATCCAGGAAAAAACAGCAAAAGTCTTCCAGAAAAAGCCACCGTATATCAATGCTGTGTGCAAAAATCCCAGTGGGATGCAAGTCAAACAATAACAACCATAAGACAATTTAGATTATAGTTATCAGTCTGAGCTATGTAGCTCCTTTTCAGAAGCGACCTGGCCGCACATGATGGCTCAGCGAAGTGGCTTTTCATCTTCGTGTGGAAATGTATAGCAGCAGGCAAACACTCCCAAACCCGTGACCTTGATTCCACGCGACCACGGGGAGAGGCACATGCAAACTCCAACTATACAGCAGGCGTCAGGGTCGGGATCGAACCCACGACCTCCTGCATACCAGGCGAGGTAGTTAACATCTATTCACAGTGATGATGAGAGAGAGAGACGCAAACTCCAAATATACAGCAGGCGTCAGGATCGGGATCGAACCCACGACCTCCTGCATACCAGGCGAGGTAGTTAACATCTATTCACAGTGATGATGAGAGAGAGAGACGCAAACTCCAAATATACAGCAGGCGTCAGGATCGGGATCGAACCCACGACCTCCTGCATACCAGGGCAAGGGAGTTGACATCTCCTATTCCCCGTAATTATGATGATGAGAGAGAGACGACAACTCAAAACATACAGCAGGTGTCAGGGTCAGGATCGAACCCACGACCTGCATACCAGGCGAGGGAGTTAACATCTCCTAGAAAAATCGGTGTCCTCCCCCCAACTCACATCAGCCTTTCACCTCCAGTGCCATTGTTTGACGGCACGCCGCAGTGTTTCGCGTTTGACACCACGTGGAGGGGAGAGGTTAATTGTGCAAGTTGGCAGAGGGTGTGTGGAGCGCTGGAGTGCCGGGTGCCTCTTCTGTCGGGCATCTCAGTTAACCCGGAGCATCTGCGGGTCTGTCCCATGACCTCCCGGCAAGACGAGGCTCTAAGAAAAGCTGTCTCGGGTGTGGACCGATCAATTTCAAGGACAGTGCATACATTATCAGAGTTGTGTTTTTTGTTTGCATTCCAACCGCAGGTATTGAGGTCAATGCAAACATGACTCCTTGTAAAAAAGGTGTCAGTTTTGTTGCCAGATAAAAGGGTAGGAAACCAATTATCATATTTTGCTACTGGCAAAGGAGGTTCCAATGATGTTACAGTAATCAAGTCGAGGAAGTATGGTGGCTTTTATCAATTCCAAATGGAACATAGGGGGGAGGCAATGCTTGTGTTGATACAGAAAACCAATATTGAATTTTGTCTTTTTACCAATATAATCAATGTGATCTTGAAAATTCAGTTTTGAATACTTATATATCTTGACTCGCTCTATTTGATAATTATTTAAGGAATGCAATTGGGGAAAAATAACCTCCTGCTTTAGTCCTGGTGAGAAGCATAGCACCTTGGTTTTGGAGGTATTCAGGACTAGTTTCAGAGCAACTAGCTGATGTAATTTTTTTAAATCACCCTGGAGCTTAGCAATCACGTCATCCAGAGAGCGGCCAGCAGTAATCAATATCGTGTCATCTGTAAACAGATTTACCCTGGAATGATCCAGGTCAGAGCCCAAGTGATTGACACAGAGAGAACAAGAGGGGGCCGAGGATGGAACCCTGCGGAACCCCTTTTGTTATCTTAACACTATCGCCACTCGGGAGACAAAGGCGGCCGGGCGTGGTGCTGGCCACCCACCCCCTTGTGTGCAGTGCCGGCCTTCATAGGTGCTCGCTAACAGCACTTGCCCAAGCAGTCTGTTAAGGCTATACAGGGGATCTTTGTCTCTGACCAAATCGTCCGAAATGCACTTGATCCCGTGATGTTCTGATCTCGTGATGCCTCGTGGACACCAACCAGGGCTGTGCTTGGAGTAGGTTTTTACCCTTTCTGGCAATACAACAGCCGTTGTTAAGATGGTTAAACACCAAAAAGATTCCTGTCGGAAGGGCATTGAGTAGTGGCATTCAACACCTCCCTTTCCCTGGGGACAGACTCCAGCACTACTATACACTATACAACACTATACACTACTATACACTATACACTACTATACACTACTACACTATACACTACTATACTATATACGACTACATTACACTACTACACTATACACTACTACACTATGCACTACTACACTATGCACTACTACACTATGCACTACTACACTACACTATATACACTATATCCTACTATACACTACTACACTATACACTACTACACTATACACTACACTACTATACACTACACTATACACTACACTATACACTCTAGCTCTTCCTGGGGAATTCCCAGACTTTCCCAGGCCAGCCAAGTGAAATAGTCAAGCTTGGGAAAGGCAGCAAGAACAACAACAACAATCCCAGACCACACCAAGATACATGCAACACAGTAGTAGTCCCTCAATAACAAATAATAGATCACGACGTTTCGACCGCAACACAAGCAGTCGTCACGATCGGAACGTCGTGAGAGGGGTGGTGGGTGTGTTGCGGTCGAAACGTCGAGATCTGTTATTTTTCTATCTTGATTTGAAGCTTTCGTGACTGCAGGAATCCATACTCTTTGGTTCTTTCGGTAAAGTCACGTAGGTAGAAAATAAAATCAAATAGATCACGACGTTTCGGGCACAACACAGGTGGGAAAGCATTGACTGCTTTCCCACCTGATGACGGATGCTTGTGATCTATTTTATTTTCTACCTACGTGACTTTACTGAAAGAACCAAAGAGTATGAACTGTACTTGTGTGCCCTCATTTATCTATGTCCCCCCACCTCCAACATTCCGCATTGACCACATGGGTAAAGTAGATTCGAATAACTCCTCTGACATGCACGGAGTGGGGAGGCCCTCTTCCCGCAGTGGACGGATATAAAGACGTGCACTGCACAATGTGTTTGCGTGCGCGTGTGTGTGTGTGTATGTGCAAGCGTGTCTTTGTGGAGAGCGGTGTGGTAGTGTAGCTGTGCTACGAACCCGGCGACCTGGGTTCGATTCACGGCCAACATTATTGACGAATATCTGAACCGGTTCTGGGCCTCCCCTAGGTTGACTCCGTCTCAAATGAGCAGCACCTGGTGCGGTGTGTAAACATCTCCACTGGGGAGACAGACAGCTGGGCATGGTGCTGGCCACCCACCCCCTCTAACACAGTTTCAGCCTTCATAGGTGCTGCTCGCTAACAGCACTTGCCCCAGCAGTCTGTGAGGGCTGTTTAAGAGGGTCTTTAGAGGAGGGTCTCGAACCAAAGAGGATGGATTCCTGCAGTCACGAAAGCTTCATATCAAGGAGGGTTTTTGTCTTGCAAGCGAGTTTGATTCTGGCTCACGGCCAACACTGGAGATGATGATCTGAGCCTCCCTTAGGTCAGGGGTCGGCAATCTGTGGCTCTTTACTTATTACAGACCAATTCAGACCTTCTTGGTCACCCCGTGCCCCTTACACATGTCAACGTTCATCCTATAAAGTCCCACCACAAGGGAGAAACACAAACAAATAAACAAAAGAACACATCTTGCCCGTCACTGAAACGCTTGTACACCGTATAGACGGCGTATAGACCCTGTGCAAGCATACGGGGCAAACCGCATGGGTTGACAGATATGTAATTGGCACGTTTGTAACGAGTTGGCCACGTTTTGCTTATGTAACAAACCTTTACTGTTCCTGATGACGACCGCTTGTGTTGCGATCGAAACGTTTAGATATTTTTTTTATTTTTTTATTCACTTTATTTTATTTGTATTATTTTTTTATCTACATGACTTTACCGAAAGAACCATAGAATATTAACCTTTACCAATTGGCCGTGCCCGGGTGGTGGCGGGTTTAACGACACTTTTATATTCACGCGATCCGACCCAAACCTCTATTGTGGATCTTTAAGGACTCCATTGGCGGCCTTTGAAATATTGTGTTTTTTCACCGAATGCGAAAAATACGGACCTCCCTGTTATTTTGGTTGCCGACCCCTGACCACGGAAGCCCAGTTCACCCTGCGCAGGGGTCCGACAACGTACGCTCAGGAGCGGCCCCAGCGGCTCTTCAAGGGACCGCTCCATGACATTTTTAAAAGCAGCGTCACCGTCTCGTATTCACGGTGCATTGCAGCTCTTGAAATATTAGGGTTTTTTTTATTTTTTACCGAATTCGAAAAGAAAAATGCGGCTCTTCCTGTTATTTTTGGTTTGCTGTGCCCTGCCCCCTAGGTCGACTCGGCCTCAAATGAGTACCTGGTGCGATGTGTAAACGTGAGCACGAGGGAGATGGAGGCGGCCTGGCACGGTGCTTGCCGCCCCCCTCGTGTGCTTTTGCCGCGGCCTGCATAGGCGCTGCCCGCTAACGGCACTTTCCCCAACAGCCTGCTAAGGATACACTTGGGGATGTTTGTCTTCGCAGCATGGGCGCACGGGAACTCTGTGGAGCAGAAGATTTACGTGGAGCTGAAGGACACGGCGGCGTGCGTGAGGCTCATGAACGGCACTCACCAGATCGGCTGCCAATGTGAGTCCTGGGCCCAGCCCATTGTGTGTGTTTTGTCTCTTAATGTGTGTATGTTAATATGTGTGTGTGTGGGGAGCGGTAGTGTAGCGGTTAGCGCGCTGCGCTATGAACCCGGCGCCACGAGTTAGATTCTCGCTCACGGCCAACACCAGTGACGATTATCTGAACCGGTCCTGGGCCTCCGCTAGGTCGACTTAGCTTCAAATGAGTACATGGTGCGGTGTGTAAACATCACCGCTAGGGAGACAAAGGCGGCCGGGCGTGGTGCTGGCCACCCACCCCCTCGTGTCTTCCGGTTCCGTTTCGACGAGACACGCGCGACGCATGTGTACGTCCCAAGAAAAACTGATGACGTACAAGTCCATCATTGGAACACGAAGGTGTTAATTTAACAGGTGCTGCTCATGAACATCACTTGCTTGGACGGTCTTTTAAAGGTTGTGGGGGTTGTGGGGGTTGTCATTGTCAGCGTCTGTGGGCGGTGACACGGGCGTGCTGCACCTGGTGTCCGGCGCGGAAGACCTGGCGTGGGTTCTCAAGGACGGACCCCACTCGCCCTACATGGCTCTGCTGGACAACTACATGTTCTCCAGGTTCGCTGTCCTTCCCGTTCGCTCTCTTGTTGTCATCATCGCAGCATCACCCCCGTGTCGTCGCGTCTCGGAAGCTAAAACCAAGCAGGGTTGAGCCTGGACAGCGCGATGGGAAGAGGGAAAGAAGATGGAAAGGGCACGGATCGATGATTGGTGGGACGCAGCTAAACAGTTGGAACTGACGCCATGAAAGAGACACAAAACGATTTGGTGGGACGCAGCTGAACAGTTGGAACTGACGCCATGAAAGAGACACAAAACGATTTGGTGGGACGCAGCTAAACAGTTGGAACTGACGCCATGAAAGAGACACAAAACGATTTGGTGGGACGCAGCTAAACAGTTGGAACTGACGCCATGAAAGAGACACAAAACGATTTGGTGGGACGCAGCTAAACAGTTGGGACTGACGCCATGAAAGAGACACAAAACGATTTGGTGGGACGCAGCTAAACAGTTGGAACTGACGCCATGAAAGAGACACAAAACGATTTGGTGGGACGCAGCTAAACAGTCGGGACTGACGCCATGAAAGAGACACAAAACGATTTGGTGGGACGCAGCTAAACAGTTGGGACTCGCGCCATGAAAGAGACACAAAACGATTTGGTGGGACGCAGCTAAACAGTTGGGACTGACGCCATGAAAGAGACACAAAACGATTTGGTGGGACGCAGCTAAACAGTTGGGACTCGCGCCATGAAAGAGACACACGGGAGGAGAGAAAGCTTCTGTCAGGGGCGTCAACCTTCAAGTCTAAAGGATGACAACAACAACGCCAACAACTTTGTATGTTGAGCTTCTTTCGCACCATACGTAGCCAACGGCGCTAATTGGAAGTGCGGGGAGGACAACAAACGCAACACAAGAAGAAGTTCTAAAGAAATGACTTCGTCAATCTCGATCAGGGGCGGGGAACCTTTTTTTCTGCCAAGGGCCATTTGGATATTTATAACATCATTCGCGGGCCATACAACATTATCAACTCAAAAATAACCCGTTATATTTGGTCAAACATTTCATTAACTCGCCCCTAATGTGATGGCTGGAACTGCTTCTCTTTGGCGAGGCGTGTGATGTTAGCTGCTATTGATGATGTTGCGATGATAAAGCTCCGAGATTTATTGAATTTCGAGTCCCGCCTGCGGTTGCCTTGGCAGGGCCACACCAAATGATTTCGCGGGTCTTGTATGGCCCGCGGGCCTGACGTTCCCCGCCCCTGATCTAGATGATGATTTAAAAGCGCATAGCTGCAGTGGCTTCCTAATATTGCAAGGAAGAGCATTCCAGACGGCCGCAGAAGCGCATCTGAATGAAGCTTTTTTTATTTTACCAGGTAAAGCCCACTGAGCTCTATAGATTTTTTTCAGAAGTGACCTGGCCACAAATGATAGCTCAACGAAGTGTCTTATCATCGTCATCATGCGGACATTTATAGCAGTAGCCAAATACTCTAAACGCATGTCTCTAAATGTGGAGGGAAAACTGGAGGACCCGGAGAGAAATCCAAACGACCACTGGGAGAGAGACGCAATCTTTAATATGCGGGAGTCAGGGTTGGGGTTGAACCCACGATTTCCTGCATACCAGGCGAGAGAGTTAACATCTTTCCACCGTGGCACCCCCTTGGAGAGGAGGGAGGGGCTGGGATGCGAGGTTGGAGGATTAGGGGCAACGCCATGGATGGCTTTGAAGGGTAGGATAAAGGATCTTGTACATGAATCCGTGTGTGCGTCTCTGTAGATTTTAATGTAACAGTTCCAGACACACCACTGTAGAGGCTTTTTTTTCCTTGCGCACACACAACTACGACTCGGTAGCACAGAAGATAATGCTGACTGTCTAGCAACGACGCCTGCCTAGATAGCCGGGTGACTATTTAGCGACAATGAAGCGATGACGCCAGCGACGACAGCCAAGACCCCGATCCCCCACGACAGCCCAGAACCCCGCTTGCTTATTCCCTCAGCGCGGCCATGCCCCGTGCCTGGCCACGCCCCTCTTCTCGAACTCTCTCGCGGGTTCTAGGAGCTTCCAGATAGATCCCCTCTTTGACCCTTGGCCTAGTTATCCCCCCTTGTGGTCGCTCGCCCTGTATACTGTCTTCTGTTGTTCCTATACTGTTCCCACCCCCGTAATTACCACTTGTGGCCCCTAGTGGGCGCACTCTCTACGTGTTGTCGAGTGAAGGACGATGCGGAGGCAGGCTTGAGGTAAGGGCTCGCGCCGAGGGTTTATTAGGGTTAATGAGGAGGGGTAGACACTTCACCAGGCATAGGGGGGTCCTTCCACAGTGACCCTGTGCTCTGTCTGTTCCTAGCCCCGCTAGCTGCCGGCTCTCTCCAGACTCTCTACCCTACCCCTGGTTCCTGCCTCAACCGTCTACCGTTCCAGGCTTCCACAGTGACCCCGTATTCCTCACCGGGTCGTCCCTAAGTATCTCCCCGAGAGATTGCGTCATCGCCCCGGAAGGCGCGCATGATGTCACTTCCTGTGACGTCACTGCCACGGAAGGCGCGCATGACGTCACTTCCTGTGATGTCATCGCCCCCGGAAGGCGCGCATGACGTCACTTCCTGTGACGTCATCGCCCCGGAAGGCGCTTGTCGTCACTTCCTGTGACGTCATCGTCCCGGAAGGCGCGCATGGCCTGATGTCCCTGTACTGCTCCTCTACATATCTATAAAGGTGGGGAGCGGGACTGCTCCTGAGCTTCTCCTTGGTCGACTCAGCCTTCAATGAGTACCCGGTGCGGTCTCTGATTCATCGCCACTGGGGAGACAAAGGAGGCCGGCTGGGCGTGGTGCTGGCCACCCACCCCGTCGTGTGTCGTAGGCGCTGCTCGCTAACAGCACGTGCACCAACAGTCCGTTACTGTCTTCACGGGGAATCTTTGTCTCTGTGTATCTCTGGAGGAGGCTCGTGAAGGACGCTACTGGGGAGTTAGAGGCAGTCGCCCTCCAATAACAGCCGAGTGCAGAGGAGTGACGCTCAAAACAACGAGCGGAGTGCCAGGCGGCTAAAACACAGCAAGTTGGCATGGGAGGGGTCACAGTTGATGTGCATCTGCCAGTCATCTCGGTTCGTCAACCCACAGCACCTGGGTCTGTCCTGTGACCTGCCATTAGTGAGCCTTCGTCACTTCACGTGGCCCCGGATTGCACCTGGCCTGGCACAAGCGCTGTGGTGACGTCGCAGCTATAAGTTGGGATCTTTGTGATCTCCGTGTCCGCAGGGAGACCATGATGCAGCTGAAGGTGGCGCGTGGCCGTGTGGCCGGCGTTGTGGTGATGCTGCACCAGCAGGAGGCGCCGCCCGTCGCTCCCGTCAACTTCTCCCACGACCTCTCCTGCCCCAACGACAAATTCGGTGAGGAGTTGGGGTGGGGGGTGGAGGTCTTACGTCAGCAGTGTGCCCGTCACGATCGCCATAACGTCAGCGATGTGCCAGTGTCTGTGTCCCCCTGTGTCCCCCTGTGTCTCTGTAGGACTGTACAGGGACACTGTCTGTGTCTCTGTGTCTCCCTGTGTCCCTGTGTCTCTGTGTCTCTGTAGGAGTGTCTCTGTGTCTCCCTGTCTCCCTGTGTCTCTGTAGGACTGTACAGGGACACTGTGTCTCTGTGTCTCCGTGTCTGCGTCTCTGTGTCTCTGTAGGAGTGTACAGGGACACTGTCTGTGTCTCTGTCTCTGTAGGAGTGTACAGCGACACTGTGTCTCTGTGTCTCCCTGTGTCTCTGTCGGAGTGTACGAGGACAATGTCTGTGTCTCTGTGTCTCCTTGTGTCTATGTAGGAGTGTACAGGGACACTGTGTCTGTGTCTCTGTAGGAGTGTACAGGGACACTGTGTCTGTGTCTCTGTAGGAGTGTACAGGGACACTGTGTCTGTGTCTCTGTAGGAGTGTACAGGGACTGTGTGTCTGTGTCTCTGTAGGAGTGTACAGGGACACTGTGTCTGTGTCTCCCTGTGTCTCTGTAGGAGTGTACACGGACACTGTCTGTGTCTCCATGTCACTGTGTCTCTGTGTCTCTGTGTCTCTCTGTGTCTCTGTAGGATTGTACAGGGACACTGTCTGTGTCTCTGTGTCTCTGTCTCTGTAGGAGTGTACAGGGACACTGCCTGTGTCTCTGTGTCTCTGTAGGAGTGTACACGGACACTGTCTGTGTCTCCATGTCACTGTGTCTCTGTGTCTCTCTGTGTCTCTGTAGGAGTGTACAGGGACACTGTGTCTCTGTGTCTCCCTGTGTCTCTGTAGGAGTGTACAGGGACACTGTCTGTGTCTGTGTCTCTGTGTCTCTGTAGGAGTGTACGAGGACACTGTGTCTCTGTGTCTTTCTGTGTCTCTGTAGGAGTGTACAGGGACACTGTGTCTCTGTGTCTCCCTGTGTCTCTCTGTGTCCCTGTCTCTCTGTGTCTCTGTAGGAGTGTACGTGGACATTGTCTGTGTCTCTGTGTCTCCCTGTGTCTCTGTAGGAGTGTACAGGGACACTGTCTGGTCTGTGTCTCTGTGTCTCCCTGCGTCTCTGTAGGAGTGTACAGGGACATTGTCTGTGTGTCTCTGTGTCTCCCTGTGTCTCTGTAGGAGTGTACAGGGACACTGTGTCTCTGTGTGTCTGTGTCTCTGTAGGAGTGTACAGGGACACTGTCTGTGTCTGTGTGTCTTCCTGTGTCTCTGTAGGAGTGTACGAGGACACTGTGTCTGTGTCTCTGTAGGAGTGTACGAGGACACTGTGTCACTGTGTCTCCCTGTGTCTCTGTAGGAGTGTCTCTGTGTCTCTCTGTGTCTCTGTAGGAGTGTACAGGGACACTGTGTCTCTGTGTGTCTGTGTCTCTGTAGGAGTGTACAGGGACACTGTCTGTGTCCTGTGTGTCTCCCTGTGTCTCTGTAGGAGTGTACAAGGACATTGTCTGTGTCTCCCTGTGTCTCTGTAGGAGTGTACGAGGACACGGATTACGCCCACTGCCGCCGCGCCGTGTGGAACCCGTCGGGTTCCGGCTTGGCTCTCGAGGGACTTTAGCTTCCCGGTTTTCCTGCTGCGCGACGCCAACGAGACCAGCGCCGTCCTGCAGGTGTCCGCAACGCACGGCCCCCCCACCCCGGAGGATTCTGACCACCACCACCACCCCAACACCACCACCACCCCACCACCACCGCCACCACCACCACCCCACCACCACGCCACCACCACCCCACCAACCACCACCCCACCACCACACACCACCACCACCACCCCACCCCCACCACCACCACCACCACCACCCCACCACCACCGGTTGCGGCGGTGCACTCTGCACGTCGCCTGTAATCCCCTCGCGCTGTGGGGGCGGCGAGGGTTGGCGGATCAAGCAAACATCGTGGACGCCTCCGTTCTCGCCCGTGGGCGGTGGGCGGTGGGCGTTGAGTCTCCGCCCCACCCCCGTACCCCCCTGGCCCTCCAGGAGAAGTCATCTTGCTCCAAGCGTGGGTGGACTAATCTCACGCGTCGCCTACGGCTCCTGTGGATCCCCTTCTCTCCCCGTGTCCTCCTCCCCCCCCATGTGGTTCCGCACTCATCCTCATGCGCGTCTCCCCTCCGTGCCTGCCCCACCTACTCCTCCTATTCCTCCTCCCCGTGTCTCCCGTCTCGTCCCCATGTCTCACTGCTCCCCCCCCCGCCCCCCCCCTCACCTCCCCTCTCTTCCCGATGCCCCCCCCCTCCCCTACCCCCGCCCCAGTGCGTGAGGGATCACAATGTGCCGATCAACGCGACGTCGAAGGTGGTGGATTACCCTCTGTGCGCGATTCAGCTCAGTCTCACATGCACGGGGTTGCGCGACACCGTGACCTGCATGCGCCGCTCTAATCTCTTCAACAACCTCAACCCTGGTGGGCGACGCGAGTGGAGCGAGTGGATAGAGCGAGTGGAATGAGGGACCCATGGGCTTACTTAGAAACCAACGCACTCGCTTAGAGACCCATAGACTATCATAGAGACCCATAGACTTGTTTAGAGACCATAGACTCGTGATGTAGAGACTAACATAGTCACGTAGATACACGAGACTCTAGTACATATGTAGACGCATAGAGACCTATAGACTCATTTAGAGACCCACAGACTCACATAGTGATCCATAGACTCATTTAGAGACCCACAGACTCGTATAGACCCACAGTTTCACACCATCCGTGTGTGATCCACTGACCCTCGCTTGCTGCTGCTGCGCCGGATCACAGCTGCCACGTGCAGCAGCGTAGCCACCACAGATGCCGCCCATGGGATGGTGGCCCCGCACCTGTGATTGACACAACGGCAACGGAAAGAGAGAGCCCTTCCAAGTTGGGACGTCTACCTTGGAGATTGAGCGATGGGCCATCGGCTTCTGTGGCTTGAGCGAGATTGAGCGTGGCATCGCAGGGCCGTTGAGAAGACGCTGATGGCGTGGGAATGAAGTGATTGGGCAGTTGATGAAACGTGGATGATGCACATGTGTGTGTGTGTGTTGAACTTCTTCACGCCATACGTAGCCAAACCACGGGGAAGGACAACAGACTAAACACAAAAGCAATTCTAAGGAAGTTGGTTTTCAATTTCGTTTCGTGGTGTAATGTAATGGATAGCAATGTAGTGTATAGTGTAGTGTATGTTGAACTTATCTTGCACCGTACGTGGCAAACCATACTAATGAAAGGTACGGGGAAAGGACAACAAACTAAATACGAAAAGCAGTTCTTAGGAAGTGAGTTTTCAATCGAGATGATTCCAATCTGCGTAGCGCCAGTGGCTTTCTAATATCGGAAGGAAGTGCATTCAGACAGCCACAGAAGCGCACCTGAAAGCACGAGATGCGATACGTTGATGTTGCTTATGATGATGCTGATGATGCTTGTGGTGGTGATTGATGATTATGATTCTGCTGCTGCTGATGATGATGATGCTGATGATGATGATGATGCTGCTGATA
>NC_083840.1:2749390-2781890 GCF_015708825.2 Lethenteron reissneri
GGCCTCACGCAGAGCACCCAAAGGCAGTGCCCCATCACATTCACTCACTGCTTCCCCTCCCTCCCCTGCCTCCCCTGCCTCCCTGCCTCCCTTCCCTCCTGCCCTCCCTCCCTGCGTCCCACCTTCCTCTCCCTCTCACCCTCCTCTCCCTCACCTCCCTGCGTCACTCCCTCCTCTCTCCCTCCCTCCCCTGCCTCCCTCTCTCCCTACCCTCCCTGTGTCACTCCCTTCCCTCCCACCCTACCTCCCTCCCTCCCACCCTCTCCCTCCTCTCCCTCCCTCTCTGTGTCACTCCCTTCCCTCCCACCCTACCTCCCTCCCTCCCACCCTCTCCCTCCTCTCCCTACCCTCCCTGTGTCACTCCCTTCCCTCCCACCCTACCTCCCTCCCTCCCACCCTCTCCCTCCTCTCCCTCCCTCTCTGTGTCACTCCCTTCCCTCCCCCCTACCTCCCTCCCTCCCACCCTCTCCCTCCTCTCCCTACCCTCCCTGTGTCACTCCCTTCCCTCCCACCCTACCTCCCTCCCTCCCACCCTCCCCTCCTCTCCCTCCCTCCCTCCCTGTGTCACTCCCTTCCCTCCCTCCCACTCTACCTCCTTCCCTCCCTCCCTCCCACCCTCCTCTCCCTCCCACCCTTTCCCTCCCCTCCCTCCCTGTGTCCCTCGCTCCCTCACCTCCCGGCGCTGTAACGCATTCCCAGGCCGCATTCCAGGGTACACCGGCGGTGGCGAGATGTTAACTCCCCCCCCCCCTGTACGCAGGAGGTCGTGTGACGTGAACACGAATAATATTTGTAAAAACTTTTTTAAAACACGCTTTTTGAAATGTTCTAGTTATGGCAGAACTCCACGACTCCAGGAAGTGGCCCCGAAGATTGCCATAATGTAAGGGGCCGTGGTGATTTACAGCCAACGTCAGTTGAGCGTGGACAATTAGACCCAAGCCGAAACGTAACATATACAAAATGTTTACAAATGTTTAAAAAAATTATATGATATAATATAGTATTGTCATCAGTATGACATAAGTATACCAAGTTTGCAGTCGATACCACATTGGTAAGTGGGTTAAAATTGAGTTACAAGATTTGAGGATACAACAACAACAGACAGAGTGAGTTAATAGAAAGCGTGTAAGAAAACGAATGTTTAAATGTTTACCTGGTGAGGTGGTGAGGTCAGCGCTGAGCTCCGTAGAATCTCTTTTTTAAATCCTTTATATTAAGTTCGCTTGCTTGCTTACGACCGTGCAAATCTTTGGGTCGTTTTTTAACCCACTTCCCGTGATCCAAATCGAGCTGACATTCTTCACACAGACTCGTTGTGCGTGACAATTAATGTTCGTGAAATTTTTTTTCCAAAATTTTACACTTTTTAGGACAAAATATTATATTTAATTACCAATTGCTTAATGGTGCAATGCAATCATCTGACCCATAGGTGGCAGCCATCTCAAGCCAGAGGACGAGAGGACTCTAGCCGCCACGCATATAAAGGATTTATAGTGAAAAACTTTGTTTTTACGGGTTATACTTGATAATTGGTTCTTTACCCTTCTATCTGGCAACAAAACTGACACCTTTAATGGTGCAATGAGGTCCCCATAGGGTTATACTTGTTCAGTAGCGCAGACTTGGCCGTCACAAATGACAGCTCGGCCAAGTGACTTATCATCATCCCACAGCTGTCAACCCCTTATCAGTGCCCTTAACACAGGCCAATTCAGAC
Source organism: Lethenteron reissneri (assembly GCF_015708825.2). Classification (NCBI taxonomy): domain Eukaryota; kingdom Metazoa; phylum Chordata; class Hyperoartia; order Petromyzontiformes; family Petromyzontidae; genus Lethenteron; species Lethenteron reissneri. Next base: position 2,751,117 of record NC_083840.1, read on the forward strand.
CTCAATGGTCACCCCGTGTCCTCAATGTTCAATCTACAAAGTCCCAGCTCAAGGGAGAAACCCAAACAGATAGACGCAACGATTGCTCTGTGTGCCCGTATTGATGAAACGGCTGTACACCTGAATGGGTTGACAGGTATGTAGTGTAGTAGTCTATAGTAGTGTCGTGGTCTATAGTAGTGTAGTAGTCTATAGTAGTGTAGTAGTCTATAGTAGTGTAGTAGTCTATAGTAGTGTCGTGGTCTATAGTAGTGTAGTAGTCTATAGTGTAGTGGTCTATAGTAGTGTCGTGGTCTATAGTAGTGTAGTAGTCTATAGTGTAGTGGTCTATAGTAGTGTAGTGGTCTATAGTGTAGTAGTCTATAGTAGTGTAGTAGTCTATAGTAGTGTAGTAGTCTATAGTAGTGTAGTAGTCTATAGTAGTGTAGTAGTCTATAGTGTAGTAGTCTATAGTGTAGTAGTGTATAGTAGTGTAGTAGTCTATAGTAGTGTAGTAGTCTATAGTAGTGTCGTGGTCTATAGTGTAGTAGTTTATAGTGTAGTAGTCTATAGTAGTGTAGTAGTCTATAGTGTAGTAGTCTATAGTAGTGTAGTAGTCTATAGTAGTGTAGTAGTCTATAGTAGTGTAGTAGTCTATAGTAGTGTAGTAGTCTATAGTGTAGTAGTCTATAGTGTAGTAGTGTATAGTAGTGTAGTAGTCTATAGTAGTGTAGTAGTCTATAGTAGTGTAGTAGTCTATAGTGTAGTAGTCTATAGTGTAGTAGTGTATAGTAGTGTAGTAGTCTATAGTAGTGTAGTAGTCTATAGTAGTGCAGTAGTCTATAGTGTAGTAGTCTATAGTGTAGTAGTGTATAGTAGTGTAGTAGTCTATAGTAGTGTAGTAGTCTATAGTAGTGTAGTAGTCTATAGTGTAGTAGTCTATAGTGTAGTGGTCTATAGTGTAGTAGTCTATAGTGTAGTAGTCTATAGTGTAGTGGTCTATAGTGTAGTAGTCTATAGTAGTGTAGTCTATAGTAGTGTAGGTCTATAGTGTAGTAGTCTATAGTAGTGTAGTAGTCTATAGTAGTGTAGTAGTCTATAGTAGTGTAGTGGTCTATAGTAGTGTAGTAGTCTATAGTAGTGTAGTAGTCTATAGTGTAGTAGTATATAGTGTAGTGGTCTATAGTGTAGTGGTCTATAGTGTAGTGGTCTATAGTGTAGTAGTCTATAGTAGTGTAGTAGTCTATAGTAGTGTCCTACCTGCCAACCTCTTATCAGTGCCCGACCTTATTACGGACCAATTCAGACCTTACTGGTCACCCCGTGCCCCTTATGAATCTCAACGTTCATCCTACAAAGTCCCATCGCGAGGGAGCAACACAAACACATAGAATGTTGTTTTATTGTTGCCCGTCATTGAAGGGGCTGTACGCCGTTTGGACCTGAAAACTCAATTTCCCTGCGCAAGAATACGGGGCAAACGGCATCATCACCGTCGCGTGGAAATGTCTAGCAGCAGCCAAACACCAGCGTTCACTCATTTTCAGACGGGGGTGGTGGCGGGTTAGTGGTGGACACGTTCGCCTATAAGACATCACCAGTGTGAGGGCCGCCACACATTTGAAACCTTTGTGGGTTTGACGCCAACACGACGACGATGATGATGATGGTGGCTGTGGGGTGTTTTCTCTTTTTGCGTATTATCGGTGGAGGCCGCAGGTCAGGGGTCGTTCTAAACGCCACCGGTGGCCCGCGGTGGCCTTGCTAGCGGAGAGCAGCGCTCTGGACACGTGACGCCGACTCCAAATGTGGAGGGCGAGAGAGAGAGACGCAGACTCCAATATACAGCCGCAGCAGGCATCGTCGGGGTCGGGATCGAACTCCCGACCTCCTGTATACCAGGCGAGGTAGTTAACATCTCTTTGTTACCGTGATGATGAGAGAGAGACGCAAACTCGTGTTGACGTCACACCAACACGCTGAGACTCACACGGCGTGTTGACGTCACACCACCGCACTGAGACACACACAGTGTTGACGTCACACCAACACACTGAGACTCGCACAGCGTGTTGACGTCACACCAACACACTGAGACTCGCACGGCGTGTTGACGTCACACCAACACACTGAGACTCACACAGCGTGTTGACGTCACACCAACACACTGAGACACACACAGCGTGTTGACGTCACACCAACACGCTGAGACTCACACAGCGTGTTGACGTCACACCAACACACTGAGACACACAGCGTGTTGACGTCACACCAACACGCTGAGACTCACACAGCGTGTTGACGTCACACCAACACACTGAGACTCGCACGGCGTGTTGACGTCACACCAACACACTGAGACTCGCACGGCGTGTTGACGTCACACCAACACACTGAGACTCGCACAGCGTGTTGACCTTAACACCAACACACTGAGACTCACACGGCGTGTTGACATCACACCAACACACTGAGACTCACACGGCGTGTTGACATCACACCAACACACTGAGACTCACACAGCGTGTTGACGTCACACCAACACACTGAGACTCACACGGCGTGTTGACGTCACACCAACACACTGAGACTCACACAGCGTGTTGACGTCACACCAACACACTGAGACTCACACGGCGTGTTGACATCACACCAACACACTGAGACTCACACGGCGTGTTGACATCACACCAACACACTGAGACTCGCACAGCGTGTTGACGTCACACCAACACGCTGAGACTCGCACAGCGTGTTGACGTCACACCAACACACTGAGACTCGCACAGCGTGTTGACGTCACACCAACACACTGAGACTCACACAGCGTGTTGATGTCACACCAACACACTGAGACTCACACAGCGTGTTGACGTCACACCAACACACTGAGACTCACACAGCGTGTTGACGTCACACCAACACGCTGAGACACACAGCGTGTTGACGTCACACCAACACGCTGAGACTCACACAGCGTGTTGACGTCACACCAACACGCTGAGACTCACACAGCGTGTTGACGTCACACCAACACGCTGAGACTCGCACGGCGTGTTGACGTCACACCAACACACTGAGACTCGCACGGCGTGTTGACGTCACACCAACACACTGAGACTCGCACGGCGTGTTGACGTCACACCAACACACAGACTCGCACGGCGTGTTGACGTCACACCAACACACTGAGACTCGCACAGCGTGTTGACGTCACACCAACACGCTGAGACTCACACAGCGTGTTGACGTCACACCAACACACTGAGACACACACCGTGTTGACGTCACACCAACACACTGAGACTCACACAGCGTGTTGACGTCACACCAACACACTGAGACACACACAGCGTGTTGACGTCACACCAACACACTGAGACTCGCACAGCGTGTTGACGTCACACCAACACACTGAGACACACACAGCGTGTTGACGTCACACCAACACACTGAGACTCACACAGCGTGCTGACGTCACACCAACACACTGAGACTCACACAGCGTGTTGACGTCACACCAACACACTGAGACTCGCACAGCGTGTTGACGTCACACCAACACGCTGAGACTCACACAGCGTGTTGACGTCACACCAACACACTGAGACTCGCACAGCGTGTTGACGTCACACCAACACACTGAGACACACACAGCGTGTTGACGTCACACCAACACGCTGAGACTCACACAGCGTGTTGACGTCACACCAACACACTGAGACTCACACGCGTGTTGACGTCACACCAACACGCTGAGACTCACACGGCGTGTTGACGTCACACCAACACACTGAGACTCACACAGCGTGTTGACGTCACACCAACACACTGAGACTCGCACAGCGTGTTGACGTCACACCAACACACTGAGACTCACACAGCGTGTTGACGTCACACCAACACACTGAGACTCACACAGCGTGTTGACGTCACACCAACACACTGAGACTCACACAGCATGTTGACGTCACACCAACACACTGAGACACACACAGCGTGTTGACGTCACACCAACACGCTGAGACTCACACAGCGTGTTGACGTCACACCAACACTGAGACTCACACGGTGTTGACGTCACACCAACACGCTGAGACTCACACGGCGTGTTGACGTCACACCAACACACTGAGACTCACACAGCGTGTTGACGTCACACCAACACACTGAGACTCGCACGGCGTGTTGACGTCACACCAACACACTGAGACTCACACAGCGTGTTGACGTCACACCAACACGCTGAGACTCACACGGCGTGTTGACGTCACACCAACACACTGAGACTCACACAGCGTGTTGACGTCACACCAACACACTGAGACTCACACAGCGTGTTGACGTCACACCAACACACTGAGACTCACACAGCGTGTTGACGTCACACCAACACGCTGAGACTCACACGGTGTTGACGTCACACCAACACACTGAGACTCACACAGCGTGTTGACGTCACACCAACACACTGAGACTCACACAGCGTGTTGACGTCACACCAACCACTGAGACTCGCACAGCGTGTTGACGTCACACCAACACACTGAGACTCCACAGCGTGTTGACGTCACACCAACACACTGAGACTCACACAGCGTGTTGACGTCACACCAACACACTGAGACTCACACAGCGTGTTGACGTCACACCAACACACTGAGACTCACACAGCGTGTTGACGTCACACCAACACTGAGACTCACACAGCGTGTTGACGTCACACCAACACACTGAGACTCACACAGCGTGTTGACGTCACACCAACACACTGAGACTCACACAGCGTGTTGACGTTGACATCACAAACCAACACCTGAGACTCGACACAGCGTGTTGACGTCACACCAACACACTGAGACTCACACAGCGTGTTGACGTCACACCAACACACTGAGACTCACACGGCGTGTTGACGTCCACACCAACACGCTGAGACTCGCACAGCGTGTTGACGTCACACCAACACACTGAGACTCGCACAGCGTGTTGACGTCACACCAACACACTGAGACTCGCACAGCGTGTTGACGTCACACCAACACGCTGAGACACACACAGCGTGTTGACGTCACACCAACACACTGAGACTCACACAGCGTGTTGACCGTCACACAGCGCACTGAGACTTGCACAGCGTGTTGACGTCACACCAACACACTGAGACTCGCACAGCGTGTTGACGTCACACCAACACACTGAGACTCGCACAGCGTGTTGACGTCACACCAACACGCTGAGACACACACAGCGTGTTGACGTCACACCAACACACTGAGACTCACACAGCGTGTTGACCGTCACAACAGCGCACTGAGACTCACACAGCGTGTTGACCGTCACACAGCGTGTTGACCGTCACACAGCGCACTGAGACTTGCACAGCGTGTTGACGTCACACCAACACACTGAGACTCACAGCGTGTTGACGTCACACCAACGCACTGAGACTCACACAGCGTGTTGACCGTCACACAGCGTGTTGACCGTCACACAGCGCACTGAGACTTGCACAGCGTGTTGACGTCACACCAACACACTGAGACTCACAGCGTGTTGACGTCACACCAACGCACTGAGACTCACACAGCGTGTTGACCGTCACACAGCGTGTTGACCGTCACACAGCGCACTGAGACTTGCACAGCGTGTTGACGTCACACCAACACACTGAGACTTGCACAGCGTGTTGGCCATTACACCACTCTGGCAGCTGCGTCCCTATTTAAAGCCAAGCGAACACCGGCCATCGGATGGATTTATCGTCGGATGGATTTGCCAAACCTCTGGGGGCACTCCCAGACTGCCCGTGCAAGATAATCGCGTGATTTTGTCACTTTCAGCAACTTTATTATTTCTTATCTGCGGTGGCGAGGAGATGTTAACTACCCTCGCCTGGTGTACAGGAGGTCGTGGGTTCCATCCCGACCCTGACGCCTGCTGCTGTATATTGGAGTTTGCGTGTCTCTCTCATCATCATCATCACGGTGGCTAGGAGATGTTAACTACCTCGCCTGATGTACAGAAGATCGTGGGTTCGATCCCGACCCTGACGGCTGCTGTATATTTGGGATTTGCGGTGTCTCTCTCTCCCCGTGTTGGCGTGGATTTTCCCCTCCGCAATGAAAATCATCGCCACGCGTTTGGAGTATGTTTAGTCCGACGATGACAATAAGCCACTCCGTAGAGCTGCGATCATTTGTGATGGCGGGTTGTCCGCTTCTGAAAAAGAGCGACGCAGATCAGTGTGTGGCCTTGCGTGGTATAATAAAATAATGATAGTTTACTTTAAAGTTTAGTATGACCTCTGTTGTGTAGCGGTCTCTATTGTGCAAGATAGGTCATATTATGACCTATTTTGTGCAGAGGTCATAATATGACCTCTATCCTGCAGAGGTCATAATATGACCTCTATCGTGCAGAGGTCATAATATGACCTCTATCCTGCAGAGGTCATAGTTTGACCTCTATCCTGCATAGGTGACAGTTTGACCTCTATCGTGCAGAGGTCATAATATGACCTCTATCGTGCAGAGGTCATAGTTTGACCTCTATCCTGCAGAGGTCATAGTTTGACCTCTATCCTGCAGAGGTCATAGCTTGACCTGTATCCTGCAGAGGTCATAGCTTGACCTGTATCCTGCAGAGGTCATAGTTTGACCTGTATCCTGCAGAGGTCATAGTTTGACCTCTATCCTGCAGAGGTCATAGTTTGACCTCTATCCTGCAGAGGTCATAGTTGACCTCTATCCTGCAGAGGTCATAGTTTGACCTGTATCGTGCAGAGGTCATAGTTGACCTGTATCCTGCAGAGGTCATAGTTTGACCTCTATCGTGCAGAGGAATGTTTCACGTTACCTCAGAACTAGTTCCCTGACGTCATTTGAATCTGCAGCCGTGGGCTGTTGCACCGTTGCGACCCCCTTTCTGCTGCCAGCGTATAGAAATGATCGTAGGTTTCACTCATTTTCTGGCAATAGAATCCGTTTCAAAGACACCGCACGTGTTGCCGGAGCATGTGCGTCTGGTGCATGCGGTTCGTGATTCCTTGCGCAAGGTTTGTATTTTGGTGTCGTGAACGTCTGAACTCACCTCCCGCGTTGTTGTTGTCGTTGTCAGGAACGGTGAAGCCGACCGTTAATTTTCATCCCAAGGTCGTTGCAGTTTGCGAGCTCACGTCCCTACGCCCCCCTGCGCTTACGTTGTATGGCTCCTGTCAGTAACAGCGGCAATAATTATTCCTTTATACTGGTAGGAACCTCCTGGTTACACCAGCCCACAGGGGATTATTGTGTCCTTCCATCCGTTCGTCGTGCATCCAAAATGGGAGGGGTGGGGCTGGGTGGAGAGGGGAGGGTGGGGAGGGGCTGGGTGGGTGGGGAGGTTGGGGAGGGGCTGGGTGGGGAGGGTGGGGCTGGGTGGGGAGGGTGGGGCTTTGTGGGGAGGGTGGGAGGGGTGGGGCTGGGTGGGGAGGGGAGGGGCTGGTCACCCCGTGGTGCCCTTATAAAACTCAATGTTTAACCTACTCACGCCAGGCTTGTGCCCGCCCTCACAGTCGGCCATATTTGCGGAATACACCACGTCGCCGTTGACCCTGGCCATTGACCGAGCAACCCAACGTTCCTACCAGCTCCCTCCGCAGGACAATGTGTTTTTAAACAATTTTTTAACCAACTAAACTCTTTTTACGAAGCTGAACTATTTATATTTTACGCACACGCAGCAGTGTAGCTCCTTTTTCAGAAGCGACCACCCGCAATCACAAATGATAGCAGCTCAACGGAGTGGGCTCATCATCGTCATCGTCATCATCGTCATCATCATCATCATCGTCATCATCATCATCGTCGTCGTCGTCGTCGTCATCGTGTGGACATTTACAATGTGGGAGAGCAAAAAGCCGGAGGACCCCGGAGAAAAATCCACGTAACACGGGGGGAGAGAGAGACACGCAAACTCCAAATATACAGCAGCAGGCGTCAGGGTCATGATCGAACCCACGACCTCCTGTAGACCAGGCGAGGTAGTCAACATCTCATAGCCACCGTGATGATGATGATGAGAGAGAGACACGCAAACTCCAAATATACAGCAGCAGCACGACCTCCTGTAGACCAGGCGAGGTTGTCAACATCTCATAGCCACCGTGATGATGATGATGAGAGAGAGACACGCAAACTCCAAATATACAGCAGCAGGCGTCAGGGTCATGATCGAACCCACGACCTCCTGTACACCAGGCGAGGTAGTTAACATATCCCAGCCACCGTGATGATGATGATGAGAGACACGCAAATTACAAATATACAGGGTCATGATCGAACCCACGACCTCCTGCATACCAGTCGAGGTGGTCAACATCTCCGAGCACACCGTCACGCCCCCCGAGTAGGAGAGGCTGCCTTACTAGGAGGGTGCTGCTACACTTTGGGCTCTTGACCGCGAATTTCGGTTCACGAGGAGCTCAGCTTCGTTTGGGAGAGAACCCCGAGAGAGAACCCAGCACCACACTGCATCTTGGATGAGGGGGGGAGGGGGGGGATATTCACTCGGGAGCTCCGCACAGATAGATTCAAGCTCCGATTTAAAGCTTTCGTGACTGCAGGGATTCATCTTCTTGGTTCTTTCAGTAAAGTCACGTAGAAGGGAATTAATAAAATAATAAAAATAAAACATAATAAAATAGCAAGCGCCATTATTTTATGATGTTTTATTTTTTATATTTTATTATTTCCCTCCTACGTGACTTTACCGAAAGAACCAAGAAGATTCAAGCTCGTCCGTTGCCGCAGTGCCGAGTCTCTGGCCGTCTTGGCAGCGCCGAGCCGAGCCTTCCAAGATTGCCGACGAATCCGTTGCTGGGGTTTTTTATTTTTTTAGGGAGAGACGGGATTGAATATATAGCGTGTGCGTGCATCCGTCTGTGTGCCCGTCTGTCTGACCGTGTGTGCTGCGGCTGATTTTGTGTTGTGCTGCACCCTGCGTGTGTCTGTGTGTGCTGCGGCTGATTTTGCGTTGTGCTGCACCCTGCGTGTGTCCGTGTGTCCCAGGTGCCCCTGCCGGCATTGTCACCGACCATGGCGAGCGGTACGATCACGCGCTGGGAGAAGAAGGAGGGCGACCGGATCGGTGAAGGGGAGCTCATCGCAGAGGTGCCCACTCCCTTCTTTTCTTTTTTTTTCCATTTTTTTCTTTCTTTTTTTTTTTCCATTTTCTTTTTTAACGATCAGACGAGAAAGATGCTCGGTCTTTCGGCACTTTTCTTCGTTCATCATGTCGTTGTTTGTATTTTTTTAATCACAGATATAACGCGGGTTTCCCGTGTAACATTAGTCCCATTGTGTGTTACTGTGTTCAGCAACAAGAAACACAAATCACCCTCAAAAACCCATCACCAGATCCCCTGCTGCTGCGGTACCAGCACCATAGCGGCGAAGGCACCTCCCCTCCCCTCCCTCCCTCCCTCCCTCCCTCCCTCCCTCCCTCCCTCCCTCCCTCCCTCCCTCCCTCCCTCCCCTCCCTCCCTCCCTCCTTCCCCTCCCTCCCTCCCTCCCTCCCTCCCTCCCTCCCTCCTTCCCCTCCCTCCCCTCCCTCCCTCCCCTCCCTCCCTCCCTCCCTCCCTCCCTCCCTCCTTCCCCTCCCTCCCCTCCCTCCCTCCCTCCCTCCCTCCCCCCTGTCTCGGACTGTGAGCGAACGGCAACGATTCGCTACGTGCGGTGCCAAACGAAGTTCAACGTGGCGCGCGTTCTTAATCGCATCATCCTTGTTGTTGTTATTAACGCGGCGCGCACACGCACAGCGGTGGGACCTTGACACATTCACAACGCCAGGTGGTGCGCCGCGGTGTCGTGCGCGGGTGCCGCCCACCCACCCCGTCGCGCGCCACTGCTGCTCACCAGCGGCGCTTAACCACCCCAGCAGCAGACTCGCTAGCGCTGCTGCAGTGTATCACCACCGGCGCTTGACCCCCCCAGCAGCAGACTCGCTAGCGCTGCTGCAGTGTATCACCAGCGGCGCTTGACCCCCATCAGACTGGGTAGCGCTGCGGCCTGCGGCGTATCACCACCAGCGCTTGCCCCCCAGCAAGGGTCTGTCGCGAGGCCTGCACGGGAGTGGCGGGGGGCGACCTTAGTCTGCTTGCGCGCGTGACGCAGGTGGAGACGGACAAGGCGACCGTGGGGTTCGAGAGCCAGGAGGAGGTCTACTTGGCCCGCATCCTGGTGCCGGAGGGCACCCGGGACGTGCCCATCGGAGCCATCATCTGCATCACCGTGGACAAGTGGGTTAGCCGCACGTCACCGTCACGTCACGTCACGTCACCGTCACGCCACGCCACGCCACGCCACCGCCACCGTCACGTCACGTCACCGTCACGTCACCGTCACCGTCACGGTCACGTCACCGTCACGGTCACGTCACCATCACGGTCACGTCACCGTCACCGTCACGTCACGTCACGTCACGTCAACGCCACGCCACCGTCACGTCACGTCACCGTCACCGTCACCGTCACGTCACGTCACGTCAACGCCACCGTCACGTCACGTCACCGTCACGTCACCGTCACCGTCACGGTCACGTCACCGTCACGGTCACGTCACCATCACGGTCACGTCACCGTCACGTCACGTCACGTCAACGCCACGCCACCGTCACGTCACCGTCACCGTCACGTCACCGTCACCGTCACGTCACGTCACCGTCATCGTCACGTCACCGTCACGTCACGTCACGTCACCGTCACGTCACGTCAACGCCACGCCACCGTCACGTCACCGTCACCGTCACGTCACCGTCACGTCACGTCACCGTCACCGTCACGTCACCGTCACCGTCACGTCACGTCACCGTCACCGTCACGTCACCCGTCACGTCACCGTCACCGTCACGTACGTCACGTCACGTCAACGCCACGCACCGTCACGTCACCGTCACCGTCACGTCACCGTCACGTCACGTCACCGTCACCGTCACGTCACCGTCACCGTCACGTCACGTCACGTCACGTCACGTCACCGTCACGTCACCGTCACCGTCACGTCACCGTCACGTCACGTCACGTCACGTCACCGTCACGTCACGTCACGTCACCGTCACGTCACGTCACGCCACGCCACCGTCACCGTCACGTCACGTCACGTCACGTCACGGCACGTCACGCCACCGTCACGTCACGTCACGTCACGTCACGCCATCGTCGCGTCACCGTCACGTCACGTCACGTCACCGTCACGTCACCGTCACGTCACCGTCACGTCACGTCACGTCACGTCACCGTCACGTCACCGTCACGTCACGTCACGTCGCGTCACCGTCACGTCACCGTCACGTCACCGTCACGTCACCGTCACGTCACGTCACCGTCACGTCACCGTCACGTCACCGTCGAGTCATCGCCGTCACGTCACCGCCACGTCACCGTCACGTTACCGTCACGTTACCGTCACGTCACCGTCACGTCACCGTCGAGTCATCGCCGTCACGTCACCGCCATGTCACCGTCACGTTACCGTCACGTTACCGTCGCGTCACCGTCACGTCACCGTCACGTCACCGTCACGTCACCGTCACGTCGCGTCACCGTCACGTCACCGTCACGTCACGTCACCGTCACGTCACCGTCACGTCACCGTCACGTCACCGTCGAGTCATCGCCGTCACGTCACCGCCACGTTACCGTCACGTTACCGTCACGTTACCGTCACGTCACCGTCACGTCACCGTCGAGTCATCGCCGTCACGTCACCGCCACGTCACCGCCACGTCACCGTCACGTTACCGTCACGTTACCGTCACGTCACCGTCACGTGACCGTCACGTAACCGTCGAGTCATCGCCGTCACGTCACCGCCACGTCACCGTCACGTTACCGTCACGTTACCGTCGCGTCACCGTCACGTTATCGTCACGTTACCGTCACGTCACCGTCACGTCACCGTCACGTTACCGTCGCGTCACCGTCACGTTACCGTCGCGTCACCGTCACGTTACCGTCGAGTCATCTCCGTCGCGTCACCGTCACGTTACCGTCACGTTACCGTCACGTTACCGTCACGTTACCGTCACGTCACCGTCACGTCACCGTCGAGTCATCGCCGTCGCGTCATCGCCGCATCGTCGTCATCGTTGTCATCGTTGTCGTCACCGTCGTCATCATCATCGTCACCGTCGTCATCATCATCATCACCGTCGTCATCATCGTCATCGTCGTCATTGTCATTGACAGAACAGCGTATCAACGGTGCAGTGCGTATCGACAGCGCAACGTATCTGTGGTGCAGTGTGTATCAACGGTGCAGTGTGTATCTGCGGTGCAGTGTGTATCAACGGTGCAGTGTGTATCTGCGGTGCAGTGTGTATCTGCGGTGCAGTGCGTATCTGCGGTGCAGTGCGTATCTGCGGTGCAGCGTATCAACGGTGCAGTGTGTATCAACGGTGCAGTGTGTATCTGCGGTGCAGTGTGTATCAACGATGCAGTGTGTATCAACGGTGCAGTGTGTATCAACGGTGCAGTGTGTATCTGCGGTGCAGTGTGTATCTGCGGTGCAGTGTGTATCAACGGTGCAGTGTATCTGCGGTGCAGTGTGTATCTGCGGTGCAGTGTGTATCTGCGGTGCAGTGTGTATCAACGGTGCAGTGTGTATCTGCGGTGCAGTGTGTATCAACGGTGCAGTGTGTATCAACGGTGCAGTGTGTATCAACGGTGCAGTGTGTATCAACGGTGCAGTGTGTATCTGTTGTGCAGTGTGTATCTGCGGTGCAGTGTGTATCTGCGGTGCAGTGTGTATCAGCGGTGCAGTGTGTATCTGTGGTGCAGTGTGTATCAACGGTGCAGTGTGTATCTGCTGTGCAGTGTGTATCAACGGTGCAGTGTGTATCTGCGGTTCAGTGTGTATCTGCGGTTCAGTGTGTATCTGCGGTGCAGTGTGTATCTGCGGTGCAGCGTATCTGCGGTGCAGTGTGTATCTGCGGTGCAGTGTGTATCTGCGGTGCAGTGTGTATCTGCGGTGCAGCGTATCTGCGGTGCAGTGTGTATCAACAGTGCAGTGTGTATCTGCGATGCAGCATATCAACGGTGCAGTGTGTATCTGCGATGCAGCGTATCAACGGTGCAGTGTGTATCTGCGATGCAGCATATCAACGGTGCAGTGTGTATCTGCGATGCAGCATATCAACGGTGCAGTGTGTATCTGCGATGCAGCGTATCAACGGTGCAGTGTGTATCAACGGTGCAGTGTGTATCTGCGGTGCAGTGTGTATCAACGGTGCAGTGTGTATCAACGGTGCAGTGTGTATCTGCGGTGCAGTGTGTATCTGCGGTGCAGTGTGTATCTGCGGTGCAGTGTGTATTAACGGTGCAGTGTGTATCAGCGGTGCAGTGTGTATCTGCGGTGCAGTGTGTATTAACGGTGCAGTGTGTATCTGCGGTGCAGTGTGTATCTGCGGTGCAGTGTGTATCTGCGGTGCAGTGTGTATCAGCGGTGCAGTGTGTATCTGCGGTGCAGTGCGTATCTGTGGTGCAGTGTGTATCTGCGGTGCAGTGTGTATCTACCGTGCAGTGTGTATCAACGGTGCAGTGTGTATCTGCGATGCAGCATATCAACGGTGCAGTGTGTATCTGCGATGCAGCGTATCAACGGTGCAGTGTGTATCAACGGTGCAGTGTGTATCTGCGGTGCAGTGTGTATCAACGGTGCAGTGTGTATCAACGGTGCAGTGTGTATCTGCGGTGCAGTGTGTATCTGCGGTGCAGTGTGTATCTGCGGTGCAGTGTGTATTAACGGTGCAGTGTGTATCAGCGGTGCAGTGTGTATCTGCGGTGCAGTGTGTATTAACGGTGCAGTGTGTATCTGCGGTGCAGTGTGTATCTGCGGTGCAGTGTGTATCAACGGTGCAGTGTGTATTAATGGTGCAGTGTGTATCAACGGTGCAGTGTGTATCTGCGGTGCAGTGTGTATCTACGGTGCAGTGTGTATCAACGGTGCAGTGTGTATCTGCGGTGCAGTGTGTATCAACGGTGCAGTGTGTATCTGCGGTGCAGTGTGTATCTGCGGTGCAGTGTGTATCTGCGGTGCAGTGTGTATTAACGGTGCAGTGTGTATCAGCGGTGCAGTGTGTATCTGCGGTGCAGTGTGTATTAACGGTGCAGTGTGTATCTGCGGTGCAGTGTGTATCTGCGGTGCAGTGTGTATCTGCGGTGCAGTGTGTATCAGCGGTGCAGTGTGTATCTGCGGTGCAGTGCGTATCTGTGGTGCAGTGTGTATCTGCGGTGCAGTGTGTATCTACCGTGCAGTGTGTATCAACGGTGCAGTGTGTATCTGCGATGCAGCATATCAACGGTGCAGTGTGTATCTGCGATGCAGCGTATCAACGGTGCAGTGTGTATCAACGGTGCAGTGTGTATCAACGGTGCAGTGTGTATCTGCGGTGCAGTGTGTATCAACGGTGCAGTGTGTATCAACGGTGCAGTGTGTATCTGCGGTGCAGTGTGTATCTGCGGTGCAGTGTGTATCTGCGGTGCAGTGTGTATTAACGGTGCAGTGTGTATCAGCGGTGCAGTGTGTATCTGCGGTGCAGTGTGTATTAACGGTGCAGTGTGTATCTGCGGTGCAGTGTGTATCTGCGGTGCAGTGTGTATCAACGGTGCAGTGTGTATTAATGGTGCAGTGTGTATCAACGGTGCAGTGTGTATTAATGGTGCAGTGTGTATCAACGGTGCAGTGTGTATCTGCGGTGCAGTGTGTATCTACGGTGCAGTGTGTATCAACGGTGCAGTGTGTATCTGCGGTGCAGTGTGTATCAACGGTGCAGTGTGTATCTGCGGTGCAGTGTGTATCAACGGTGCAGTGTGTATCTGCGGTGCAGTGTTTATCTGCGGTGCAGTGTATCGGTATTGCAACGTCGTCGTTATGCCTGCTCCCCCCCCGCCCCCCTCAGGCAGGAGAACATTGCGGCCTTCAAGGACTACAAGCTGGACTCGGCCTCCCCAGCGCCCGCCCAGCCCGGGGCCCCGGAACCCCCCGCGGCGGCCCCCCGCCCCACCGCCCGCTCAGCCCGCCGGGGCCTCCAAGGCCTACCCACCCTTCATGAAGGTGGGGGGCGCGGGGGGGGGGGGACCAGTCCCGAGCAGTAGCGAGCTGGCACGGCCGCCCTGGTTGATGCTAAAACTAAAGTTTTATCTCGATTTAAAGCTTTCGTGACTGCAGGGATTCATCTTCTTTCTATATTTGAAGCTTTCGTGACTGCAATGATTCATATTCTTAGGTTTTTTCGGTAAAGTCACGTAGGTAAAAATATTAAAAAGTAAAATAAAATAAAAATCACGACGTTTCGGAGGCAACACAAGCTTCCGTCTTCAGGTGGAACCGTCACAGCCACGACAGCTGTATCAAGTAAATGAGAGATTGCAGGAGCTACCACTCCGTTTATACCTTCTACAACCATTATATAAACGGAGTGGTAGCTACTGCAATCTCTCATTTACTTGATACAGCTGTCGTGGCTGTGACGGTTCCACCTGAAGACGGAAGCTTGTGTTGCCTCCGAAACGTCGTGATTTTTATTTTATTTTACTTTTTAATGTTTTTACCTACGTGACTTTACCGAAAAAACCTAAGAATATTCATCTTCTTGGTTCTTTCGGTAAAGTCATCACGTAGAAGGGAAGTAATAAAATAATAAAAATAAAACATAATAAAATAATTCTCACGACGTTTCGGCCACAACGCAAGCAGCCGTCTTCAGGTGGAGAACAGGTCTGTCGAGGCGACAGCGTCTGAATGAAAAAAAAAACATTCAGACGCTGTCGCCTCGACAGACCTGGTTTTCACCTGAGGACGGCTGCTTGCGTTGTGGCCGAAACGTCGTGAGAATTATTTTATTATGTTTTATTTTTATTATTCTATTACTTCCCTTCTACGTCGTGACTTTACCGAAAGAACCAAGAAGATAAACTTTTATCATTTGTATTTTTACCGTGTAGCTCGTCTTCACAGATGTCCAGTAGAGGGGGCACTTGGTCAGAAAGTTACAACAGCAACAACAACGCAATGCAAAATAAGTAATATTTAAAAATACCTTTTTTAGAAACACGCTTTAATGAAATGCACCGTACTAGTAATGGCAAAACTCCACGACTCCAGGAAGTGACCCCGAAGCTTGCCATGACGTCAGGGACCGTGGTGATTGACAGCCAACGTGAGTTGAGCGTGGACAATTAGACCCAAGCCGAAACATACCATATAAAAAATAATGTTTAAAAATACTTTTTTTATTTTTATGATATAATATAGTATTGTCATCAGTATGACATAAGTATAACCAAGTTTACTGTCGATACCACATTGGGAAGTGGGTTAAAATTGAGTTACAAGATTTGAGGATACAACAACGACAACAACAACGACAACAACAACGACAACAACGACGCTGTCTCCCCGACAGACCTGTTCTCCACCTGAGGACGGCTGCTTGCGTTGTGGCCGAAACGTCGTGAGAATTATTTTATTATTTTATGATGTTTTATTTTTATTATTTTATTATTTCCATTCTACGTGACTTTACCGAAAGAACCAAGAAGATGAATCCCTGCAGTCACGAAAGCTTTACATCGAAAATTAAAAGAATGCGTGGTAAAAATTTACCTCCTTTGCATACCTGTCGAGGTAGTTAACATCGTAAACTATTTATATTTTGTGCCAGCTAAGGGCCACACTGAGCTACGACTCTGACCATCGCAAATGATGGCTCAACCAAGTGGCTTTTCACCATCGTCATCATCGCGTGGAAATGCATAGCGGCCAAACGCTCTACACGCGTGGCGATGTTCATTCTAAACGTGGAGGGAAAAACCGGAGGAAAATCCACGCGACCACGGGGAGAGGCAAATGCGAGGTAGTCAACATCTCCTAGCCACCGTGATGATGGTGATGAGAGAGAGAGACACGCACACTCCAAATATACAGCAGCAGCAGGCATCGTCAGGGTCGGGATGGAACCCACGACCTCCTGCGTACCAGGCAAGGTAGTTAACATCTCCTAGCCATCGTGATGATGATGAGAGAGAGAGACACGCAAACTCCAAATATACAGCAGCAGGCGTCAGGGTCGGGATGGAACCCACGACCTCCTGTATACCAGGCGAGGTAGTTAACATGTCGCCACCGCGATCCTGGCTGATGATGATGATGAAGTTGTAGGTTTGACAGACGCGTGTGTCCGTGTGTACGATCGTGACCAACGATGATGACGGTGACGACGATGAAGTGGTAGGTTTGACGCACACACGCGCGTGCCGTGTGTGTGATCATGATCAATGATGATGACGACGATGAAGTGGTAGGTTTGACGCACGCAACACGCGCGTGCCGTGTGTGTGATCATGATCAATGATGATGACGACGATGAAGTGGTAGGTTTGACGCACGCAACACGCGCGTGCCCGTGCCCGTGCGTAGATCACCCTGCCGGCGCTGTCGCCCACCATGGCGATGGGCACCATCCAGCGCTGGGAAAAGAAGGTTGGGGACAAGCTGAGCGAGGGAGACCTCCTGGCCGAGATCGAGACCGACAAAGCCACCATCGGTGAGCGGGCGCGGCGGTGGGGGGGGGCGGGAGGAGTGGGGGGGGGCGGGGGGGAGGAGTGGGGCGGGTGGTGGGGGCGGGGGTTGGGGTAGGGGGGGCAGGGGGGGGGGGCGGTCCCGGTCATAAGAGCTGCTGGTGGCTGGCTCAGTGTGTGGTGGTGATGATTATGGTGGTGTTGTTGTATGTGTGGTGATGATGATGATGATGGTGGTGTGTGTGTGTGGTGATGATTATGGTGGTGTTGTTGTATGTGTGGTGATGATGATGATGATGGTGGTGTGTGTGTGTGGTGATGATTATGGTGGTGTTGTTGTATGTGTGGTGATGATGATGATGATGGTGGTGTGTGTGTGTGGTGATGATTATGGTGGTGTTGTTGTATGTGTGGTGATGATGATGATGGTGGTGTGTGTGTGTGTGGTGATGATTATGGTGGTGTTGTTGTATGTGTGGTGATGATGATGATGATGGTGGTGTGTGTGTGTGGTGATGATTATGGTGCTGTTGTTGTATGTGTGGTGATGATGATGATGATGGTGGTGTGTGTGTGTGGTGATGATTATGGTGGTGTTGTTGTATGTGTGGTGATGATGATGATGATGGTGGTGTGTGTGTGTGGTGATGATTATGGTGCTGTTGTTGTATGTGTGGTGATGATGGTGTTGCTGTGTGTGCGGTGGTGATGCCGGTGGCCGTCTCCCCCCACGTGTCTCCCCGCGTCTCCCCCCCCCGCGTCTCCCCCCCCCCCCCGCGTCTCCCCCGCCAGGCTTCGAGGTGATGGAGGAGGGCTTCCTCGCCAAGATCCTCGTCGCCGACGGGACGCGCGACGTCCCCATCGGCGCGCCGCTCTGCATCGTGGTGGAGCGTGAGCAGGACGTCGCGCTCTTCAACGACTACGTGGAGGCCGGCGCCGACGCCACCGCGCCAGCCAAGGTGTGTGCCGTGGTGGTGGTGGTGGTGGTGTGTGCCGTGGTGGTGGTGGTGGTGGTGTGTGCCGTGGTGGTGGTGGTGTGTGTGTGCCGTGGTGGTGGTGGTGGTGTGTGTGCGGTGGTGGTGGTGGTGGTGTGTGTGTGCCGTGGTGGTGTGTGCGGTGGTGGTGTTGTGTGTGGTGGTGGTGTTGTGTGTGTGGTGGTGGTGGTGGTGTGTGCGGTGGTGGTGGTGTGTGTGTGTGCGGTGGTGGTGCTGTGTGTGTGTGGTGGCGTTGGTGTGTGCGGTGGTGGTGTTGTGTGTGGTGGTGGTGTTGTGTGCGGTGGTGTTGTGTGTGTGGTGGTGGTGGTGGTGTGTGTGTGTGTGTGCGGTGGTGGTGGTGGTGTGTGTGTGCGGTGGTGGTGCTGTGTGTGTGGTGGTGGTGGTGTGTGCGGTGGTGGTGTGTGTGTGCGGTGGTGGTGCTGTGTGTGTGTGTGGTGTTGATAGTGGTGCCACTACTGCTACTGCTGCTGGTGCTGCTAAGTAAATTAAATGTTGTGATCTCCCGCCTCTGATCATTTTCCGATCGCCCCTCCCCCCCCCTCCACCCCCCCCCCCTCCACCGCCCCCCCCCGCCCCCCCCTCCCCGCCCCCCACACTCGTGCACAATGCTCCACAGGTGGAGCCAGCGGCCCCCCCCCCACTCCGCAGCGGCCCCCACCCTGGCTCAGCCCCCTCCCCCCTCCCCGGCGGCCCCCCTCGGCGTGGGGGGGGCGGCCGCCCCGTCCCGCGGTCTTCGCCAGCCCCCTCGCCCGCAAGCTGGCCGCGGACAGGGGCCTCAACCTCGCCACCCTCAAAGGTCGGAGGGGTCGGGGGGTGGGGGGCCGGGTGGGGGTGGGGGTCAAAAGGTCGTGGTGGCGTTGCGGGCCTTTGGTTTGCTGCCCCCAGCGAGCGTGGAGCCGCGTGCTCGTAACCGGCCCTGCCGGAGGCAATGATCGGTGCAACCACATCGATGTCGACCCCACACGGTTCACTCCGTGTTCGTGTGTACGGGGACATTGAGTTTTCAGGTCCTTACGGCGTACGGCCGTTTCAACGTGGGCACACAAAAATAATGTCGTGTCTAAATTTAAATTTAAAGCTTTCGTGACTGCAGGGATTCATCTTCTTGGTTCTTTCGGTAAAGTCACGTAGAAGGGAAATAATAAAATAATAAAAATTAAACTAATATACTAATATAATATAATGACTTTATTATGTTTAACTTTTATTATTTTATTATTTCCATTCTACGTGACTTTACCGAAAGAACCAAAAAAATGTCGTGTCTATTTGTGTTTCTCTCTTGTGGTGATGGAACTTTGTGGGATGAACGTTGAGATGTATAAGGGACACGGACGGGGTGACCAATAAGGTCTGGATTGGTCCGTGATAGGGTCGGGCGCTGACAAGGGGTGTGCACGCACGGTGCGGAAGGAGGTCGACGCAGACAAAACCGCGCCAATCCGCGGGTCTGCCCGACCGACAGAGCCACCATTTTGTCCGGTGCGGCCGCTCACCGCCGTGCAGTTTGCAAGGCCGGCGAAGCGCGAGGGGCTTGGTGCTCGGGACGCCACGCCGGGGGGGGGGGGGGGGTGTGAACAAAAAAAGGCAAAGATCCCCCGTGTAGCCTTAACAGACTGTTGGGGCAAGTGCTGTTGGCGAGTAGCACTTATTGAGGCCAACAAACAAGCACCACCACCGGACGCGGGAGCATGAGCGCCGTTTGGCACTCCGGCGCGAGTGTTGACACGTACGCACGTACGTCTGTACGTATGTATGCGTGCGTACGTCTGTACGTATGTATGCGTATTTGCGTACGTCTGTACGTATGTACGCGTATTTGCGTACGTCTGTACGTATGCGTGCGTACGCATGTACGTCTGCGCATGTACATATGTGCGTGCGTACGCACGTACGTATGTACGCGTGCGCACGTACGTATGTACACGTGCGCACGCACGTATGTACGCGTGCGTATGTGTGTGTGTTGAATTTCTTTTGCAACGTACACGTAGCCAGCGGTGCTAAATGGGAGTTGCGGGGGGGGGGGTGGAAGAACAACGAACCGAAGAAATGAGTTTTCAATTGATCATCGGGGTGTAGTGTAGCGTATAGTTACATAGTGTAGCGTGTAGTGTATAGTGGTGTAGTGTACAGTGTTGTGTGTAGTGTAGTCTATAGTAATATTGTGTGGTGTATAATGCAGTGTATAGTAGTACAGTTTATAGTAGTGCATAGTGTCGTGTATAGCGCAGTGTATAGTTTAGACTTTAGGCGATAGTAGTGTAGTATATATTGCAGTGCACTGTATTGTAATGTGCACCAGCAGTGTGTAGTAGTGTATGGGGTAGTGCACCAGCAGTGTGTAGTAGTGTATGGGGTAGTGCACCAGCAGTGTGTAGTAGTGCACGGTGTAGTGCACCAGCAGTGTGTAGTAGTGCACGGTGTAGTGCACCAGCAGTGTGTGGTAGTGTACGGTGTAGTGCACCAGCAGTGTGTAGTAGTGCACGGTGTAGTGCACCAGCAGTGTGTAGTAGTGCACGGTGTAGTGCACCAGCAGTGTGTAGTAGTGTACGGGGTAGTGCACCAGCAGTGTGTGGTAGTGTACGGTGTAGTGCACCAGCAGTGTGTAGTAGTGCACAGTGTAGTGCACCAGCAGTGTGTAGTAGTGCACGGTGTAGTGCACCAGCAGTGTGTGGTAGTGTACGGTGTAGTGCACCAGCAGTGTGTGGTAGTGTACGGTGTAGTGCACCAGCAGTGTGTAGTAGTGCACGGGGTAGTGCACCAGCAGTGTGTAGTAGTGCACGGGGTAGTGCACCAGCAGTGTGTAGTAGTGCACGGTGTAGTGCACCAGCAGTGTGTAGTAGTGCACGGGGTAGTGCACCAGCAGTGTGTAGTAGTGCACGGTGTAGTGCACCAGCAGTGTGTAGTAGTGTACGGTGTAGTGCACCAGCAGTGTGTAGTAGCGTACGGTGTAGTGCACCAGCAGTGTGTAGTAGTGCACGGGGTAGTGCACCAGCAGTGTGTAGTAGTGTACGGGGTAGTGCACCAGCAGTGTGTAGTAGTGTATGGGGTAGTGCACCAGCAGTGTGTAGTAGTGCACGGTGTAGTGCACCAGCAGTGTGTAGTAGTGCACGGTGTAGTGCACCAGCAGTGTGTAGTAGTGCACGGTGTAGTGCACCAGCAGTGTGTAGTAGTGTACGGTGTAGTGCACCAGCAGTGTGTAGTAGTGCACGGGGTAGTGCACCAGCAGTGTGTAATAGTGTACGGTGTAGTGCACCAGCAGTGTGTAGTAGTGCACGGTGTAGTGCACCAGCAGTGTGTGGTAGTGTACGGTGTAGTGCACCAGCAGTGTGTAGTAGTGCATGGTGTAGTGCACCAGCAGTGTGTAGTAGTGTACGGTGTAGTGCACCAGCAGTGTGTGGTAGTGTACGGTGTAGTGCACCAGCAGTGTGTGGTAGTGCACGGTGTAGTGCACCAGCAGTGTGTAGTAGTGCACGGTGTAGTGCACCAGCAGTGTGTAGTAGTGCACGGTGTAGTGCACCAGCAGTGTGTAGTAGTGTACGGGGTAGTGCACCAGCAGTGTGTGGTAGTGTACGGTGTAGTGCACCAGCAGTGTGTAGTAGTGCACAGTGTAGTGCACCAGCAGTGTGTAGTAGTGCACGGTGTAGTGCACCAGCAGTGTGTGGTAGTGTACGGTGTAGTGCACCAGCAGTGTGTGGTAGTGTACGGTTGTAGTGCACCAGCAGTGTGTAGTAGTGCACGGGGTAGTGCACCAGCAGTGTGTAGTAGTGCACGGGGTAGTGCACCAGCAGTGTGTAGTAGTGCACGGTGTAGTGCACCAGCAGTGTGTAGTAGTGCACGGTGTAGTGCACCAGCAGTGTGTAGTAGTGTACGGTGTAGTGCACCAGCAGTGTGTAGTAGTGCACGGGGTAGTGCACCAGCAGTATGTAGTAGTGTGCGGTGTAGTGCACCAGCAGTGTGTAGTAGTGCACGGTGTAGTGCACCAGCAGTGTGTAGTAGTGTATGGGTAGTGCACCAGCAGTGTGTAGTAGTGCACGGGGTAGTGCACCAGCAGTGTGTAGTAGTGTACGGTGTAGTGCACCAGCAGTGTGTAGTAGTGTACGGTGTAGTGCACCAGCAGTGTGTAGTAGTGCACGGTGTAGTGCACCAGCAGTGTGTAGTAGTGCACGGGGTAGTGCACCAGCAGTGTGTAGTAGTGTACGGTGTAGTGCACCAGCAGTGTTTAGTAGTATACGGTTGTAGTGCACCAGCAGTATGTAGTAGTGCACGGTGTAGTGCACCAGCAAGTGTGTAGTAGTGTACGGTGTAGTGCACCAGCAGTGTGTAGTAGTGCACGGGGTAGTGCACCAGCAGTGTGTAGTAGTGTACGGTGTAGTGCACCAGCAGTGTGTAGTAGTGCACGGGGTAGTGCACCAGCAGTGTGTAGTAGTGCACGGTGTAGTGCACCAGCAGTGTGTAGTAGTGTACTGGGTAGTGCACCAGCAGTGTGTAGTAGTGCACGGTGTAGTGCACCAGCATTGTGTAGTAGTGCACGGTGTAGTGCACCAGCAGTGTGTAGTAGTGTACTGGGTAGTGCACCAGCAGTGTGTAGTAGTGCACGGGGTAGTGCACCAGCAGTGTGTAGTAGTGTACGGTGTAGTGCACCAGCAGTGTGTAGTAGTGCACGGGGTAGTGCACCAGCAGTGTGTAGTAGTGCACGGTGTAGTGCACCAGCAGTGTGTAGTAGTGCACGGGGTAGTGCACCAGCAGTATGTAGTAGTGTACGGTGTAGTGCACCAGCAGTGTGTAGTAGTGCACGGTGTAGTGCACCAGCAGTGTGTAGTAGTGTATGGGGTAGTGCACCAGCAGTGTGTAGTAGTGTACGGTGTAGTGCACCAGCAGTGTGTAGTAGTGCACGGGGTAGTGCACCAGCAGTATGTAGTAGTGTACGGTGTAGTGCACCAGCAGTGTGTAGTAGTGCACGGTGTAGTGAACCAGCAGTGTGTAGTAGTGTATGGGGTAGTGCACCAGCAGTGTGTAGTAGTGCACGGGGTAGTGCACCAGCAGTGTGTAGTAGTGTACGGTGTAGTGCACCAGCAGTGTGTAGTAGTGCACGGGGTAGTGCACCAGCAGTGTGTAGTAGTGTACGGTGTAGTGCACCAGCAGTGTGTAGTAGTGCACGGGGTAGTGCACCAGCAGTGTGTAGTAGTGTACGGTGTAGTGCACCAGCAGCGTGTAGTAGTGCACGGGGTAGTGCACCAGCAGTGTGTAGTAGTGCACGGTGTAGTGCACCACCAGTGTGTAGTAGTGTACTGGGTAGTGCACCAGCAGTGTGTAGTAGTGCACGGGGTAGTGCACCAGCAGTGTGTAGTAGTGTACGGTGTAGTGCACCAGCAGTGTGTAGTAGTGCACGGGGTAGTGCACCAGCAGTATGTAGTAGTGCACGGTGTAGTGCACCAGCAGTGTGTAGTAGTGCACGGGGTAGTGCACCAGCAGTGTGTAGTAGTGTACGGGGTAGTGCACCAGCAGTGTGTAGTAGTGTACGGTGTAGTGCACCAGCAGTGTGTAGTAGTGTACGGTGTAGTGCACCAGCAGTGTGTAGTAGTGCACGGTGTAGTGCACCAGCAGTGTGTAGTAGTGTACGGTGTAGTGCACCAGCAGTGTGTAGTAGTGCACGGGGTAGTGCACCAGCATATGTAGTAGTGTACGGTGTAGTGCACCAGCAGTGTGTAGTAGTGCACGGTTGTAGTGCACCAGCAGTGTGTAGTAGTGTATGGGGTAGTGCACCAGCAGTGTGTAGTAGTGCACGGGGTAGGGCACCAGCAGTGTGTAGTAGTGTACGGTGTAGTGCACCAGCAGTGTGTAGTAGTGCACGGGGGTAGTGCACCAGCAGTGTGTAGTAGTGTACGGTGTAGTGCACCAGCAGTGTGTAGTAGTGTACGTGTACGGTGTAGTGCACCAGCAGTGTGTAGTAGTGTACGTGTAGTGCACCAGCAGTGTGTAGTAGTGCACGGGGTAGTGCACCAGCAGTGTTTAGTAGTGTACGGTGTAGTGCACCAGCAGTGTGTAGTAGTGCACGGGGTAGTGCACCAGCAGTGTGTAGTAGTGTACGGTGTAGTGCACCAGCAGTGTGTAGTAGTGTACGGGGTAGTGCACCAGCAGTGTGTAGTAGTGCACGGGGTAGTGCACCAGCAGTGTGTAGTAGTGTACGGTGTAGTGCACCAGCAGTGTGTAGTAGTGTACGGTGTAGTGCACCAGCAGTGTGTAGTAGTGCACGGTGTGGTGCACCAGCAGTGTGTAGTAGTGTACGGTGTAGTGCACCAGCAGTGTGTAGTAGTGCACGGTGTAGTGCACCAGCAGTGTGTAGTAGTGTACGGTGTAGTGCACCAGCAGTGTGTAGTAGTGTACGGTGTAGTGCACCAGCAGTGTGTAGTAGTGTACGGTGTAGTGCACCAGCAGTGTGTAGTAGTGCACGGGTAGTGCACCAGCAGTGTGTAGTAGTGTACGGGGTAGTGCACCAGCAGTGTGTAGTAGTGCACGGGGTAGTGCACCAGCAGTGTGTAGTAGTGCACGGTGTAGTGCACCAGCAGTGTGTAGTAGTGCACGGGGTAGTGCACCAGCAGTGTGTAGTAGTGTACGGGGTAGTGCACCAGCAGTGTGTAGTAGTGCACGGGGTAGTGCACGGTGCGTAGCCAGCCAGGCTCACCGGGGTGCCGGGTGTCCGCAGGGACGGGGCCGGAGGGCCGAGTGACGAAACACGACGTGGAGACGTTCGTGCCGCCAGCCACGACAACTCCCACCGTGAGCCACCCGGTGCATCACCCCCACCAGCACCACAACCACCACCACAACCACAACCACCCACCACAACCACCCACCACAACCACCCCCACCGCCATCACCACCACAACCACCCCCACCGCCATCACCACCACCACCGTCACCGCCACCACCGCCACCACCACCCCCACCACCACCACCACCGCCACAACCACCACTGCCACCACCACCGCCACCTCCACCAACGCCACCACCATCACTGCCACCACGACCACCGCCACCACCACCACCATCACTACCATCACCACCACCACCTCCACCACCACCGCCTCCAACCCCACCACCACAACCACCACCACCACCACCACCGCCTCCAACCCCACCACCACAACCACCACCACCATCACCGCCACCGTCACTGCCACCACCACCACCGCCACCACCACCACCACTGCCACCACCACCGCCACAACCACTGCCACCTCCACCAACGCCACGACCATCACTGCCACCACGACCACCGCCACCGCCACCACCATCACCACCATCACCACCACCACCTCCACCACCACCGCCTCCAACCCCACCACCGCCATCACCGCCACCACCACCGTCACTGCCACCACCGCCACCGCCACCACCGCCACCACCACCACCGCCACCTACACCACCCCCACCACCTCCACCGTCACTGCCGGGCGTGGTGCTGGCCACCCACCTCCTCGTGTGCCACAGTGCCGGTAGCCTTCGTAGGTGCTGTCGCCAACAGCACTTGCCCCACCAGTCTGTTATGGCCACACGGGGGATCTTTGTCTCTGTCCTGTGTGCAGGCCGCAACGGTCGCGCCCCCGGCCGCCCCTCGCCCCGCCCCCACGACGCCGGCCGCCCCCCTCGCCGGAGACTTTGTGGACATCCCCGTCACCAACGTGCGCAAGGTGCGGGGGAGGGTGAGGGGAGGGGGGGGAGGGGGGAAGGGAGAGGGGAGGGGGGGGGGAGGGAGAGGGGGAGGGAGAGGGGAGGGGAAGGGTGAGGGGAGGGGGGGGAGGGGAGGGGGAGGGAGGGGAGGGAGAGGGGAGGGGGAGGTGGGGGGAGGGGAGGAAGAGGGGAGGGGGAGGAAGAGGGGAGGGGGAGGGGAGGGAGAGGGGAGGGGGAGGGGGGGGAGGGGAGGAAGAGGGGAGGGGGAGGAGGGGAGGGGCGACGCCGGACCGCCGGCGTTACGCCGATGCCGACACCACGCCGTAGAGACCCATAGACTCACACAGAGACCCATAGACTCACACAGAGACCCATAGACTCACACAGAGACCCATAGACTCACACAGAGACCCATAGACTCACACAGAGACCCATAGACTCACACAGAGACCCATAGACTCGCGTAGAGACCCATAGACTCACACAGAGACCCATAGACTCGCGTAGAGACCCATAGACTCGCACAGAGACCCATAGACTCGCGTAGAGACCCATAGACTCGCGTAGAGACCCATAGACTCACACAGAGACCCATAGACTCACACAGAGACCCATAGACTCACACAGAGACCCATAGACTCACACAGAGACCCATAGACTCACACAGAGACCCATAGACTCACACAGAGACCCATAGACTCACGCAGAGATCCATAGACTCACACAGAGACCCATAGACTCACACAGAGACCCACAGACTCACGCAGAGACCCACAGACTCACACAGAGACCCACAGACTCACGCAGAGACCCATAGACTCACGCAGAGACCCACAGACTCACACAGAGACCCATAGACTCACACAGAGACCCATAGACTCACACAGAGACCCATAGACTCACACAGAGACCCATAGACTCGCGTAGAGACCCATAGACTCACACAGAGACCCATAGACTCGCGTAGAGACCCATAGACTCGCACAGAGACCCATAGACTCGCGTAGAGACCCATAGACTCGCGTAGAGACCCATAGACTCACACAGAGACCCATAGACTCACACAGAGACCCATAGACTCACACAGAGACCCATAGACTCACACAGAGACCCATAGACTCACACAGAGACCCATAGACTCACACAGAGACCCATAGACTCACGCAGAGATCCATAGACTCACACAGAGACCCATAGACTCACACAGAGACCCACAGACTCACGCAGAGACCCACAGACTCACACAGAGACCCACAGACTCACGCAGAGACCCATAGACTCACGCAGAGACCCATAGACTCACGCAGAGACCCACAGACTCACACAGAGACGCATAGACTCACGCAGAGACCTATAGACTCACGCAGAGACCCACAGACTCACACAGAGACCCATAGACTCACACAGAGACCCATAGACTCGCGCAGAGACCCACAGATTCACGCAGAGACCCATAGACTCACGTCGAGACCCATAGACTCGCACAGAGACCCATAGACTCACACAGAGACCCATAGACTCACGCAGAGACCCATAGACTCACGCAGAGACCCACAGACTCACACAGAGACCCATAGACTCACACAGAGACTCATAGACTCACACAGAGACCCATAGACTCACGCAGAGACCCATAGACTCACGCAGAGACCCACAGACTCACACAGAGACACATAGACTCACACCGAGACCCATTGACTCACACAGAGAGACCCCTAGAGACCTTCTGTTATTGCTGCTGCTGCTGTTGTTGTTGTTCTTGCTGCTGTTGCTGTTGTTGCTGTTGTTGCTGTTGTTGCTGTTGTTGCTGCTGTTGCTGCTGCTGTTCTTGTTGTTCTTGCTGCTGTTGCAGCTGTTGCTGCTGCTGTTGTTGTTGTTGCTGTTGTTGTTGCTGCTGTTGCTGTTGTTACTACTCTTGCTGTCGTTGTTGCTGCTGCTGCTCGTGCTGATACTGCTGCTGTTGCTTCTCTTGTTGCTGCTGTTGCCGCTGCTACTATTCTTGCTGCTGTTGTTGTTGCTGCTGTTGTTGCTTCTGCTGTTGTTGCTGCTGTGGCTGCTGCTGTTGCTGCTGTTGTTGCTGCTGTTGCTGCTGCTGCTGTTGTTGTTGTTGTTGCTGCTGTTGCTGCTGCTGCTGTTGCTGCTGTTGTTGTTGCTGCTGCTGTTGCTGCTGCTGCTACTACTCTTGTTGCTGCTACTTTGGCTGTTGCTGCTGCTGCTACTACTCTTGCTGTTGTTGCTGTTGCTGCTGCTGTTGTTGCTGTTGCTGCTACTACTCTTGCTGCTGCTGTTGATGCTGCTGCTGTTGATGCTGCTGCTGTTGCTGCTGCTACTACTCTTGCTGCTGCTGTTGCTGCTGCTACTACTCTTGCTGCTGCTGTTGATGCTGCTGCTGTTGCTGCTGCTACTACTCTTGCTGCTGCTGTTGCTGCTGCTACTACTCCTGCTGCTGCTGCTGTTGCTGCTGCTGCTACTACTCTTTCTGCTGTTGCTGCTGCGAGGATGACCACCGGAGTTTGCGCGACACGGGGTTTCACGCTCCTTGACGGAGATCGTCAGCGAGGCGTCGTGGTCCGTGTGCGTCGACGACGACGACCTCACCTTGTCGTCGTTGTGCGTGTGTGTGCAGGTGATAGCGGCCCGCTTGCTGCAGTCCAAGCAGACCATCCCGCACTACTACCTGTCCGTGGACGTGACGATGGACGAGGTGATCGGCTTGCGCAAGGAGCTGAACGAGGTGAGGAGGCCGTCCGTGTCGAGCTCACGAGTTCGCGTCGTCCGTGTCAATGTGACGACCCGCTCGCACGCTCACTCGCACGCCCGCTCACTCGCACGCACACTCGCACGCTCACTCGCACGCTCACTCGCCCGCTCACTCGCACGCTCACTCGCCCGCTCACTCGCACGCTCACTCGCACGCTCACTCGCACGCTCACTCGCCCGCTCACTCGCACGCTCACTCGCCCGCTCACTCGCACGCTCACTCGCCCGCTCACTCGCACGCTCAATCGCACGCTCACTCGCCCGCTCACTCGCACGCTCACTCGCCCGCTCACTCGCACGCTCACTCGCCCGCTCACTCGCACGCTCACTCGCCCGCTCACTCGCACGCTCACTCGCCCGCTCACTCGCACGCTCACTCGCCCGCTCACTCGCCCGCTCACTCGCACGCTCACTCGCCCGCTCACTCGCCCGCTCACTCGCCCGCTCACTCGCCCGCTCACTCGCCCGCTCACTCGCACGCTCACTCGCCCGCTCACTCGCCCGCTCACTCGCACGCTCACTCGCCCGCTCACTCGCCCGCTCACTCGCACGCTCACTCGCCCGCTCACTCGCACGCTCACTCGCCCGCTCACTCGCGCTCATCGCCGCTCACTCGCCCGCTCACTCGCCGCTCACTCGCCCGCTCACCGCCCGCTCACTCGCACGCTCACTCGCGCCGCTCACTCGCCGCTCACTCGAGCTCACTCGCCCGCTCACTCGCGCGCTCACTCGCCCGCTCACTCGCGCGTCACTCGCCCGCTCACTCGCGCTCACTCGCCCGCTCACTCGCGCTCACTCGCCCGCTCACTCGCCCGCTCACTCGCGCGCTCACTCGCGCGCTCACTCGCCCGCTCACTCGCCCGCTCACTCGCCCGCTCACTCGCGCGCTCACTCGCGCGCTCACTCGCCCGCTCACTCGCGCGCTCACTCGCCCGCTCACTCGCCCGCTCACTCGCCCGCTCACTCGCCCGCTCACTCGCGCGCTCACTCGCCCGCTCACTCGCCCGCTCACTCGCCGCTCACTCGCGCGCTCACTCGCACGCTCACTCGCGCGCTCACTCGCCCGCTCACTCGCCCGCTCACTCGCCCGCTCACACGCCCGCTCACTCGCCCGCTCACACGCCCGCTCACTCGCCCGCTCACTCGCACGCTCACTCGCACGCTCACTCGCCCGCTCACTCGCACGCTCGCTCTCACGCTCGCTCGCCCGCTCGCTCGCCCGCTCGCTCTCTCGCTCACTCGCACGCTCACTCGCACGCTCACTCGCCCGCTCACTCGCCCGCTCACTCGCCCGCTCACTCGCCCGCTCACTCGCACGCTCACTCGCGCGCTCACTCGCGCGCTCACTCGCCCGCTCACTCGCGCGCTCACTCGCCCGCTCACTCGCGCGCTCACTCGCACGCTCACTCGCACGCTCACTCGCCCGCTCACTCGCACGCTCACTCGTCCGCTCCCTCGCACGCTCACTCGCACGCTCACTCGCACGCTCACTCGCACGCTCACTCGCACGCTCAAACATTCACTCAACCCTTACTAGTTGGCTGTGTCGGGTGGTGGCGGGTTTTAACGACACATTTAGATATTTACGCGATCCAACCCAAAAAACCTCTTATGGATGATATTGTTAGCGAAAGCTTACGTGTTAAATTCACTCATCCACTTACTCACACACTCAACCACCCACCCACTCACCCATCCACTCACACACTCACCCACCCACATATTCACCCACCCACTCACCCGCCCACTAACCCACCCACTGAGCCACCCTTCCACCCACTGAGCTACCCTCTCACCCACTGACCC
>NC_083840.1:2786890-2799385 GCF_015708825.2 Lethenteron reissneri
TGTGTGTGTGTGTGTGAGCGTGTGTGTGTGAGCATGTGTGTGAGCGTGTGTGTGTGTGAGCGTGTGTTTGAGCGCGTGTGTGTGAGCGTGTGTGTGAGCGCGTGTGTTTGAGCGCGTGTGTGAGTGTGTGTGTGAGCGTGCGTGTGTGCGTGAGCGCGTGTGTTTGAGCGCGTGTGTGTGAGCGTGTGTGTGTGAGCGCGTGTGTGTGAGCGTGTGTGTGTGAGCGCGTGTGTGTGAACGTGTGTGTGAACATGTGTGTGATCGATGCCCGGGTGCGGTCAAGGGATGGCTCCCTATTGGTCAACCACGTTATGTATGCCGATTATTTGGTAATAGCTGCTCATTCAGAGGAGGAGTTGGAGACGCTGCTGCTGAGACTGGAGCGTGCCACTACGAGGTGGGGCCTTACCATCAGCCCCACCAAAACTAAGCACCTGCCTGGGTATATTGTACCATCAAAGACTCCACCCCCACAACTCGTAATTGGTGTTGAGGCAGTAGTGGAGAGAGTGGAGAGTTTCCCATACCTGGGCAGTGTGCTCATGACCGGCTCTGGTTTGACAGCAGAGGTCTCACTCCGAATCAGTCGAGCGGCATTACATTTTCATCAGCTGCGTAGCGTTGTGTGGAAGCTGCCTGGTCTGTCGCTCCACACAAAGCTTCGGGTATTCTCGGCCACGGTCATTCCCTCCCTTCTCTACGCTTGCAAAACGTGGGCCCCTCTCCAATGTAACATCTGCGCCGGTTAGAAACATTGAGGCCGGCCTGCCTACGATCCATGACCGCGCGCCGTGTCACCGTGTGTGGTGTCGCGGCAGCTTCGTGGTGGCGAGCGTCATGTCGGTGACCCTGAGCTGTGACCACCGCGTCGTGGATGGAGCCGTCGGCGCCCAGTGGCTCGCCGAGTTCCGCAAGTTCCTGGAGCGGCCCAGCACCATGCTGCTGTGAGTGGCACCACCACCACCGCCTCCTCCTCCTCCTCCTCATCATCGTCTTCCTCATTGTCGTCATCCCGGCACCCGCCACCGAACCCTCTCTCTCCGCCCTGGTGGCTGCATCTCACGAACAACAACAGCAACAACAGCCGCAACGGCTGCTGCTGCTGCTAAAGCTACTCGGCAATCAACGTCTACGGGACGTTACCCAACGCTCGGTCTGCGCGCACGCCCCACCCCCCCCATCTCGTCCTCGGCTTCAGCATCGTCGTCGCTTTAGTGCGTGACGTTGCACCACGCCGTGTCGCCCCCGCACCTCCACGCACCTCCACGCACCTCCACGCACCTCCACGTACCTCCACGCACCTCCACGTACCTCCTCGCACCTCCACGCACCTCCACGCACCTCCACGTACCTCCTCGCACCTCCTCGCACCTCCACGCACCTCCACACACCTCCACGCACCTCCACGTACCTCCTCGCACCTCCACGCACCTCCACGTACCTCCACGCACCTCCACGCACCTCCACGCACCTCCACGTACCTCCACGCACCTCCACACACCTCCACGCACCTCCACGCACCTCCACGCACCTCCACGTACCTCCTCGCACCTCCACGCACCTCCACGTACCTCCACCCACCTCCACGCACCTCCTCGCACCTCCACGCACCTCCACGCACCTCCACGTACCTCCACGCACCTCCACGCACCTCCACGCACCTCCACGCACCTCCACGCACCTCCACGCACCTCCACGCACCTCCACGCACCTCCACGCACCTCCACGCACCTCCACGCACCTCCACGCACCTCCACGCACCTCCACGCACCTCCTCACTCTGCCCTGGATTTGCTGGCAAGAACCGTGGTGCACGGCGTCGATGGGGCGGGGGGGTGGGTCAGGGGTTGGGGGGAGAGAAGCCCTCCAAGTTATCACGTGGTGTGGCAGTGACCGACTGCTAGGGCCGCCAGGCAGCTGCTAGCAGCTGTGCCGCCTCTCTGTCTGCAACAGCTATGAGCCTCGTAAACGGCTGTATCCATAGCAGTTCGACACGTACGCCTTGCATGCCGGGAACTTCTTTCGCACCATATGTAAGCCAGCCGCGCTAATCGGAGGTGCGGGGGGCGGGGGGAGCGCAACCAATTAAACGCAACAACAGAGCAGTTCTTAAAGGAACTTCTTTTCGCACCGTACGCAAGCCGACGCCGCTAATCGGACGTCGTGTTGTCCAACTTGGGCCCTGGGTGGCTCTTTTGGGGACAGAGAGACGTGCCCCCCCCTCCCGCTCCCCCCGGCAGGGAGTGATCGCAGTAGCTGGCGGACAGGGCATAGACCTCTCCCCCCACCCCCCCCCCCCCCACCACCGTTTGCGTGCGGAGAGACCTCAGCCTCACCCGTTTTTGTCACCAGATTATTTAACATTTTATGCATTTTGAGGAATTGTGCCCCCCTTGTCTTGTCGTTCTTATCGTTGTCGTAAACCAGTGGTTCTTAAACCTTCACTGCAGCCTTGGCGGAACCCCCTTTGGTTTCGGGAGTTAAAAAAGTTCATTGTTAATGACCAAATCTCGATTTGAAGTTTTCGTGACTGCAGGGATCCATACTCTTTGATTCTTGTGGTAAAGTCACGTGGGTAGAAAACAAAATCAATTAAATGACGACGTTTCGGGCGCAACACAAGCGTCCGTCATCAGGTGGGGCAACCACAGCAAGAAACAATTGCTGAAGTGGGCAAAAGGGCTGCTGCTGTAACAAGAGGCCATAGAGGTAAGAGAGGGGGGAGGAGCAGGGAGGAGAGAGAGAGAGGGGGTGGGTCGATGAAACGGTTGTAAAATGCAACCTTTTTGCCAAAATCGAAGTGTGAAAAAACAAGAATAGGTTTGTACGCTTTCTGGAAATTAAACAGGAGCTGTGTTAAGTTTGTCAAACACCTAATAGAGGAAACCTTTTGCACGGAATCTATATACTGCATGTGGTGAGCATGCAAATATCCATCGCTCTGGTAATATTCATTGCATTGTCTTTGAAACTGATTGGCCTACACCTGGATTCATTGCCAAAGGTTTCTATTTTGCGAGGAATCAAAAAGGGTGGCGTCATGCACCCCAGGTGAACAAGAACCACGAATCTGGCTGTCGCCTGATGAAGCTGGTTGTAATTACTGGCGAAACGTCACGGCACTCAGATTGTAAACGTTGTGGCTTTGCTCGCCAACACACAACCGGTCAGTGCTGTACTAGCCACGAATTGGCCACGTCCTGTTCTCTAAACCTTGCTAATTGGCCGTGCCGCGTGGTGGCGGGCTTAAAGACACAACATTTATACATACGCGGTCTGACTCTAACAAATCCGTATCATGGATTATATTAATCGCGGAAGCCGACTCACGTGTTAGGCAGGAACCACTGGTTTGAGGAATTTACCCCTTTGTATTATTATTGTTACATTATCGTTGTTGTTGTTGTCTTAAATGGGGGGTGCGGGGTGGTGGCGATGTTCGCTTTGCTTCTCGATTGCACGTTGATGTCCAGATCTCTCTTTTGCTTGGGTGGTGGGGGGGGGGTTTACAAAGAGGGGATATTGATTAGCCAGGCCGCTTAAGCCAGCACTCCATAGTCATGTCATCACACAAAGACAAAGATCCCCCGTGTAGCCTTCACAGACTGTAGGGGCAAGTGCTGTTAGCGAGCACCTATGAAGGCCGGAACGGCACACGAGGGGGTGGGTGGCCAGCACCTCGCACGACCGCCTTTGTCTCCCCGGCGGCGATCTTTACACACACAGCACCAGGTACTCGTTTGATTCGACCTCGGGGAGGAGGCCCAGGGTCGGTTCGGACAATCACCACCGGTGTTGGCCGTGAGCGGGAATCGGACTCGGGTCGCCGGGTTCGCAGCGCAGCGCTAACCAGCTACGCCACCACTCACTACCCACTACACCACACACATCACACCACACACACCACACACATCACACCACACACACACCACACACACCACACACACCACACACACACCACACACACCACACACACCACACCACACACACACACCACACAAACCACACACCACACCACACACACACACCACACAAACCACACACCACACACACCACGCACACACACACCACACACGCGAGCAGAGACGCACAATAAATGTCTTGCCCCGTTGGAGACCTCAGAGCATGCGTTTGAAGTCTGAGTTCGACCCCTGGGGGGAGGGGAGGGGAGGGATTGCCCCCGGGCTCGGCTCGGTCTCGCCGGGCGTGCGTTTGTCGCGTCCTGGAATAAAGGAACTTGTCTGACCCCGCAGCGTCCCGGGGAAACTTCACCGCCGTGAGACGCGAGAGAGTTGAGCGACGTTTTGACCGTCGTCGATGGTGATGAACAGGGTTGCACGCCGAGGAAGATGAAGGCGACCTGGTGATGATGGTGATGCAGGCAGTGATGAGAATGAAACTGCCACTGTTTGGACACACACACACGTGTAGTAGGATGGACCATGACAGGACAAGTTAAAGTGTCGTTCGGAACAAATGAGAGGAACTGGACAGAGATGAAGACCGAATGGGAAATTGGCTTTTGAGAATCGTCAGAGATTGGTGCCAGTGTAACGGGTTCCGGAGACACTTGTAGATGTAACTTCTTTATTACAATACAACACTCCAACAGTCCTGATACTCTGTTACAGCCTAGGTACACAGCCTAGCTACACAGCCTAGATACTCTACTCTGGCTACGCTCTGGACTCGCCCTCACAAGGTCGTAGCGTCGGGAGTTCCAGAGTCCCAGCGCTGGCTCTCACAGCATCCCAGGGTCTTCAGATGGCTGGTCGTGGGTCTTGGGTCTTGAGTTACAACTGGGGCCCGATCGTCCAGGGAGCTCCGGTTATATGCCCAGTCCCCAACGAGGGGTGGGGCCGTGTGCGCCACCAGACATCCCACAGAGCACACACAGCCCCCCCCGTTGGCGGCGCCCAGAGGCTTAAGCGTCTGGACCCCCTGGGAACCCAGCGCCTGGCGCCCAGGGGATTACGCGTCTGGACCCACCTGGGAACCCAGAGCCTACAGCAGCCCCTCCCTTCTTATGTCACTACATTACCCCCCTCTATGTAGCCTCCAGCCGTCCCGGCTGTCAATAATTAGAAAGTTTAAATTAACGAAAGGGAGAGAGAGAAGAAAAAAAAATACGCGAGCTTCAACAGGAAAAGAAAAGAGAACAAGAAAGCAACCATAAATACCATAACCAACCTGTACAACTCTACACTATATACAAGCATCAATCAACAAAAAGGTGAAGCAATGACACGTGAACAAACGACCCGCGGCCCACCTAGCCCTCCTCGGGATCCGCATAGAAAACGGGGAATTAACAACAACAAATATACAGATTCCGACGCGTTGGATGCACAACCAACACCGGTAATCGAACCGAAATCACACAATCACCGCATGGATGGCAGGGATCCACACCACCCTGCCAGCCTCCCATCCGTCAGGTGGAGAGAAGGCGAAGACCAACATGTCGAGCATCCCTCTACACGCACTTATCCGGACGTCTGTCTACGTCCCGGGTCGAGAAGTCGTACTTCAGGGCCGACCCATGTACTGGGCAAAGAAGTCGCACTTCAGGGCTGCTCCAGTATCTACATTTTAAAAAAATATATATAAAATTTACATGACACAAACAAAATAAATCTGCCTGTTCCTGTCCATAAATGGTGGCCGCACGCATGAACCGCATCTCCAAAAGGCATCCCGTGCTTGCGTCCCAGCAGCCCTCAATGAGGACCACCACCGACATTACATGTCAACCGTTTGCACCTCCCGCCTTTCCAACGTGGCGTCTCCATCCTAAAACCGTGCACGTCGGCCATATCGGGGGGGACTTCAACCCAGTCTCTCTCCAAGACTCGCATCGCAGCATATAGCTGTACCGACCGATCTGAGACCCAACCTCTCTCCAAGACTCGCATCGCAGCATATAGCTGTACCGACCGATCTGAGACCCAACCTCTCTCCAAGACTCGCATCGCAGCATATAGCTGTACCGACCGATCTGAGACCCAACCTCTCTCCAAGACTCGCATCGCAGCATATAGCTGTACCGACCGATCTGAGACCCAACCTCTCTCCAAGACTCGCATCGCAGCATATAGCTGTACCGACCGATCTGAGACCCAATCTCTCTCCAAGACTCGCATCGCAGCATATAGCTGTACCGACCGATCTGAGACGACCCATTGTTCACTCCCTGCACAACATGCACCCTAACAACTGAGGGATACAGTCCCAACGTAACGGGACAACTACACCTGAACACCACGAATCTCCAGCCCACTGTTTCAACGCGCCTCGGAGTGTTTCAATCTCCGGGCCGTCAGGGTGAGCCTACTGCTCCAGACGTACCACGGAGGGTCTCAACCTCCGGGCCGTCAGGTCAAGCCGTCAGCTATTCCATGACGGGACCACACTCTCCGAGCCATGTGAGCGCACAGCCCACTAGGCTAGACATGCCACGGAGTGTTTCAATCTCCGGGCTGTCAGGTCAAGCCGTCAGCTATAGCATGACGGGACCACACTCTCCGAGCCATGTGAGCACACAGCCCACTAGGCTAGACATGCCACGGAGTGTCTATCTCTGGGCTGTCAGGTCAAGCCGTCAGCCATAGCATGACGGGACCACAACTCTCGTGTTAGACACGCAACACCCGCTGGGACATCCTGGTCAGGATCTGCACCCCAAGATATTTGAGAGCCAGCATGACAATTCCAATCCTTGGCAGCATGTCACCATCTCAAGATAAATGCCCCATACAGTATATACATCGTTAACAATGACAGCACAAGCTATACATTAACAATCACGAACAAAGCTCAATATAAACCATACATTGTTAACAATCACAAGCAAAGTTTCGCACACACATTGACAACACTCACGAGCGAAGCTCCACACAGTTTACCCAACAACAGTCACGACTCCCCGACGACAACGAAGAAAATATCAACAAAAAAATCATTAATCCGGAGCGCGTAAATGTACGAAATGTCAGGGGCCTGGTCTCCCGACCTCCAACCTTTGGCCAGAGCAGCAAAGGCGGCGAGCTGCGTGTCGGTCCATGTGCCGGCCCCGGCGCTGGTTACAGTAAGAATGGCGCCCTCACTGTCCGGTCGCAGCGCTGATGACGCGCTGTGCTAGGTTGCCAACAGCTGTCACCCGGCGGTGAGGGACGCAGCGCTGATGACGCGGCGTCGTCGGGTTGGCACACGCTGGGCCCGGAAGTGACGTCGCTCCCAGCGGTCACTGCTCCTCTGGTGGAAGTGACGACACACCCGGAAGTGTCCCTCACATCCGTGGGGGGAATGGCGGCGGCGTTGGGCTCGGGCGAGCGCCGCGCCTCCTCTCTCCCTCCCGCCATCGGCCGCGAGCACCGCAGCTCGCCCAGGAGGGAGGCGGTGGCGCAGAGCAGCTCTGCGAGGCGAAGCAGCGCCTCCTCCATCTCTGCTCCCGACTCTGGAGAGGGGACGGTCGGCAGAGCAGACAGCTGCTCAGCCGGCGGTGCGGCGTTGTTGTCGGCCGGCGGTGCAGCGTCGCTGTCGGCCGGCGTTGGCTGCCCCATCGCTGCCTGCTCCTCTTCATCGCCGTCAGGACTGAAGGTACGTGGCTTACTTCTTGTCTCCATAGCCACTTCTAACACCAAATGTAACGGGTTCCGGAGACACTTGTAGATGTAACTTCTTTATTACAATACAACACTCCAACAGTCCTGATACTCTGTTACAGCCTAGGTACACAGCCTAGCTACACAGCCTAGATACTCTACTCTGGCTACGCTCTGGACTCGCCCTCACAAGGTCGTAGCGTCGGGAGTTCCAGAGTCCCAGCGCTGGCTCTCACAGCATCCCAGGGTCTTCAGATGGCTGGTCGTGGGTCTTGGGTCTTGAGTTACAACTGGGGCCCGATCGTCCAGGGAGCTCCGGTTATATGCCCAGTCCCCAACGAGGGGTGGGGCCGTGTGCGCCACCAGACATCCCACAGAGCACACACAGCCCCCCCCGTTGGCGGCGCCCAGAGGCTTAAGCGTCTGGACCCCCTGGGAACCCAGCGCCTGGCGCCCAGGGGATTACGCGTCTGGACCCACCTGGGAACCCAGAGCCTACAGCAGCCCCTCCCTTCTTATGTCACTACACCAGAAACGTGTGGCCCCGCTTGGACATATTGGCACGACAAGTGAGTGAGTGTGTGGGTGAGTGTGTGGGTGAGTGGGTGAGTGTGTGGGTATGTGAGTGTGTGGGTATGTGAGTGTGTGGGTATGTGAGTGAGTAGGTGAGTGAATGGGGTGAGTGAGTGGTTGGGTGAGTGACATGCAGTGTGGTGGGTGAGCGTGTGAGTGATGGGGTGAGCGAGTTTCAGTATGGTGGGTGAGTGGTTGGGTGGTGAGTGTGTGATTGATGGGGTGAGTGACCTTTAGTGTGGTGGGTGAGTCTGTGTGTGATGGGGTGAGTGAGTGTTGGGTGAGTGAGTGACCTTCAGTGTGGTGGTTGAGTGAGTGATGGGGTGAGCGAGTGGTTGGGTGGATGAGTGAGTGACCTGCAGGGTAGACTGAGCTCAGTTTCCGTTTTGCCTCCCACGGTG
Source organism: Lethenteron reissneri (assembly GCF_015708825.2). NCBI lineage: Eukaryota > Metazoa > Chordata > Hyperoartia > Petromyzontiformes > Petromyzontidae > Lethenteron > Lethenteron reissneri. The sequence continues at coordinate 2,795,469 of NC_083840.1, forward strand.
TGACCCCCACCCACGGTGACCCCCAACCCACGGTGTGACCCCCCCCCCCCACGGTGACCCCAACCCACGGTGTGACCCCAACCCACGAGGGATGAGGTCTGCTGAGGCTGCTGTACTTCGAATATTGGAAGAAGAAGTCGACCCCTGTGAGTGGCTGACTGATGTCCCATCTGTTGAGGAAGTACTGAAGGCGATCCAGAGTCTTGAGACCAGGAAAGGCACCGGGCAGAGATGATCTCCCGAGCAAAATGCTGAGGGAGGGTGGCGTTTGTGCGCAGACTGCCCTACATGACATCATAACAACAGTCTGGACCACTGGACGGGTTTCGCAGGATTGGAAGGATGCCCTGGTGGTCCCCCTCTTTAAGAAGGGGGACCGCACAGACTGTAACAACTACAGGGGCATCTCACTCCTCAGTGTGCCGGGAAAGGTCCTGGCAAGGATGATTCAACATCGCCTTGCCAGGCCCGCTGAGGAGAGGCTTGCAGAGCCCCAATATGGTTTCTGTAAAGGGTGGTTCTGCACAGATGCCATATTTTCTGTCTGTCTGCTCCAGCAGAGGTGGAGGGTTAATCCAACAAGACCTACATCTCTACTTTATTGACCTGGTCAAGGCCTATGATACCATCGGTAGACCTGGGCTCTGGGTTCTTCGTGCTTTCGGAGTCCCTGACCCTCTGCTCACGATCATTAAGGACCTTCATGATGGTGAGCGGGCCCGGGTAAAACTACGTGCCCGGGAGTCAGAGCCATTCCCTGTTCACCTTGGGGTGCGACAGGAATGTCCTCTGGCTCCCACATTATTTCACGTATTTTTCGATCCCGTAGTTTGCGAAGCCTTGGATGGGTGTACAGTAGGAATTTCCATTTGGTACAGATACAATGGGAGGCTGATCGATGCCCGGGTGCGGTCAAGGGATGGCTCCCTATTGCTCAACCACGTTATGTATGCCGATGATCAGGTAACTGCTGCTCACTCAGAGAAGGAGTTTGAGGCGCTGCTGCTGAACCTGGAGCTTACCACTAAGAGGTGGGGCCTTACCATCAGCCCCACCAAAACTAAGCACCTGCCTGGGTATTTTGTACCATCGGACACTCCACCCCCACAACTCCCAATTGGTGATGGGGCAGTTGCGGAGAGAGTGGAGAGTTTCCCATACCTGGGCAGTGTGCTCATGACCGGCTCCGGTTTGACAGCGGAAGTCTCACTCTGAATCAGTCAAGCGGCATTATCTTTTCATTGGTTGCGTAACGCTGTGTGGAAGCTACCTGGTCTGTCGCTCCATAAGAAGCTTCATATCTTCTCGGCCTGTCATGCCCTCCCTTCTCTACGCCTGCGAAACGTGGACCCCCCTAATGGAACATCTCACTCCCTGCCCTTGGTGACGTCATGCACCTGCTGCCCCGAACCTCACTCCCTGCCCATGGTGACGTCATTAACCTCCTGCCCCAGCCTCACTCCCTGCCCTTGGTGACGTCATTAACCTGCTGCCCCAGCCTCACTCCCTGCCTTGGTGACGTCATTAACCTCCTGCCCCAGCCTCATTCCCTGCCCTTGGTGACGTCATTAACCTGCTGCCCCAGCCTCATTCCCTGCCCTTGATGACGTCATTAACCTCCTGCCCCAGCCTCACTCCCTGCCCTTGGTGACGTCATTAACCTGCTGCCCCAGCCTCACTCCCTGCCCTTGGTGACGTCATTAACCTCCTGCCCCAGCCTCACTCCCTGCCCTTGGTGACGTCATAACCTGCTGCCCCAGCCTCATTCCCTGCCCTTGGTGACGTCATGAACCTCCTGCCCCAGCCTCCACTGCCCTTGGTGACGTCATGAACCTGCTGCCCCAGCCTCACTCCCTGCCCTTGGTGACGTCATTAACCTCCTGCCCCAGCCTCACTCCCTGCCCTTGGTGACGTCATTAACCTCCTGCCCGAGCCTCACTCCCTGCCCTTGGTGACGTCATGAACCTGCTGCCCCAGCCTCATTCCCTGCCCTTGGTGACGTCATTAACCTCCTGCCCCAGCCTCACTCCCTGCCCTTGGTGACGTCATGAACCTCCTGCCCCAGCCTCACTCCCTGCCCTTGATGACGTCATTAACCTGCTGCCCCAGCCTCACTCCCTGCCCTTGGTGACGTCATTAACCTGCTGCCCCAGCCTCACTCCCTGCCCTTGGTGACGTCATTAACCTGCTGCCCCAGCCTCACTCCCTGCTCTGGGTGACGTCATTAACCTCCTGCCCCAGCCTCACTCCCTGCCCTTGGTGACGTCATTAACCTCCTGCCCCAGCCTCACTCCCTGCTCTTGGTGACGTCATTAACCTGCTGCCCCAGCCTCACTCCCTGCCCTTGGTGACGTCATTAACCTGCTGCCCCAGCCTCACTCCCTGCTTGGGTGACGTCATTAACCTCCTGCCCCAGCCTCACTCCCTGCCCTTGGTGACGTCATTAACCTCCTGCCCCAGCCTCACTCCCTGCCCTTGGTGACGTCATTAACCTGCTGCCCCAGCCTCACTCCCTGCCCTTGGTGACGTCATAACCTGCTGCCCCAGCCTCACTCCCTGTGCTTGGTGACGTCATTAACCTCCTGCCCAGCCTCACTCCCTGCCCTTGGTGACGTCATTAACCTCCTGCCCCAGCCTCACCCTGCCCTTGGTGACGTCATTAACCTCCTGCCCCAGCCTCACTCCCTGCCCTTGGTGACGTCATTAACCTGCTGCCCCAGCCTCACTCCCTGCCCTTGGTGACGTCATTAACCTGCTGCCCCAGCCTCACTCCCTGCTCTGGTGACGTCATTAACCTGCTGCCCCAGCCTCACTCCCTGCCCTTGGTGACGTCATTAACCTCCTGCCCCAGCCTCACTCCCTGCTTGGTGACGTCATTAACCCCTGCCCCAGCCTCACTCCCTGCTGGGTGACGTCATTAACCTGCTGCCCCAGCCTCACTCCCTGCCCTTGGTGACGTCATTAACCTCCTGCCCCAGCCTCACTCCCTGCCCTTGGTGACGTCATTAACCTGCTGCCCCAGCCTCACTCCATGCTCTGGGTGACGTCATTAACCTGCTGCCCCAGCCTCACTCCCTGCCCTTGGTGACGTCATTAACCTCCTGCCCCAGCCTCACTCCCTGCTTGGGTGACGTCATTAACCTCCTGCCCCAGCCTCACTCCCTGCCCTGGGTGACGTCATTAATCTCCTGCCCAGCCTCACTCCCTGCCCTTGATGACGTCATTAACCTGCTGCCCCAGCCTCACTCCCTGCCCTTGGTGACGTCATTAACCTCCTGCCCCAGCCTCACTCCCTGCCCTTGGTGACGTCATTAACCTCCTGCCCCAGCCTCACTCCCTGCCCTTGATGACGTCATTAACCTGCTGCCCCAGCCTCACTCCCTGCCCTTGGTGACGTCATTAACCTGCTGCCCCAGCCTCATCCTGCCCTTGGTGACGTCATTAACCTGCTGCCCCAGCCTCACTCCCTGCTCTGGGTGACGTCATTAACCTCCTGCCCCAGCCTCACTCCCTGCCCTTGGTGACGTCATTAACCTCCTGCCCCAGCCTCACTCCCTGCCCTTGGTGACGTCATTAACCTCCTGCCCCAGCCTCACTCCCTGCCCTTGGTGACGTCATTAACCTCCTGCCCCAGCCTCACTCCCTGCCCTTGATGACGTCATTAACCTGCTGCCCCAGCCTCACTCCCTGCCCTTGGTGACGTCATTAACCTGCTGCCCCAGCCCACTCCCTGCCCTTGGTGACGTCACTAACCTGCTGCCCCAGCCTCATTCCCTGCCCTTGATGACGTCATTAACCTGCTGCCCCAGCCTCACTCCCTGCCCTTGGTGACGTCATTAACCTGCTGCCCCAGCCTCACTCCCTGCTCTGGTGACGTCATTAACCTCCTGCCCCAGCCTCACTCCCTGCCCTTGGTG
>NC_083840.1:2799885-2814313 GCF_015708825.2 Lethenteron reissneri
CAGGGCACTGTGTAATTCTCAAGGCACTGTGTCATTCTCAGCGGCACGTGTCATTCTCAAGGCGTTGTGTCATTCTCAAGGCACTGTGTTTCTCAGGGCACTGTGTCATTCTCAAGGCACTGGGTCATTCTCAGGGCACTGTCATTCTCAAGGCACTGTGTCATTCTCAAGGCACTGTGTCATTCTCAAGGCGTTGTGTCATTCTCAGGGTGCTGTATCATTCTCAGGGCACTGTCATCTCAGGGCACTGTGTCATTCTCAAGGCGTTGTTTCGTTCTCAGGGCGTTGTGTCGTTCTCAGGGCGTGTGTTGTGTCGTTCTCAGGGCACTGTGTCATTCTCAGGGCACTGTGTCATTCTCAGGGCACTGTGTCATTCTCAAGGCGTTGTGTCGTTCTCAGGGCGCTGTGTCATTCTCAGGGCGCTGTGTCATTCTCAGGGCGCTGTGTCGTTCTCAGGGCACTGTGTCGTTCTCAGGCACTGTGTTGTTCTCAGGGCGCTGTGTCATTCTAAGGGCGCTATGTCATTCTCAGGGCACTATGTCGTTCTCAGGCACTGTGCATTCTCAGGGCGCTGTGTCGTTCTCAGGGCGCTGTGTTATTCTCAAGGCGCTATGTCATTCTCAGGGCGCTGTGTCGTTCTCAGGGCGCTGTGTCGTCCTCAGGGCGCTATGTCGTTCTCAGGGCGCTGTTTCGTTCTCAGGGCGCTGTGTCATTCTCAGGGCACTGTGTCATTCTCAGGGCACTATGTCATTCTCAGGGCACTGTGTCATTCTCAGGGCACTGGGTCATTCTCAAGGCACTGTGTCATTCTCAAGGCGCTGTATCGTTCTCAGGGCGCTGTGCCATTCTCAGGGCACTGTGTCATTCTCAGGGCACTATGTCATTCTCCAGGGCACGTGTCATTTCAGGGCGCTGTATCATTCTCAAGGCGCTGTGTCCATTCTCAGTGCGCTGTGCGATCTCAGGGCACTGTGTCATTCTCAGGACGCTGTATCATTCTCAGGGCGTGGTCATTTCTCAGGGCGCTGTGTCGTTCTCAGGGCACTGTGTCATTCTCAAGGCGTTGTGTCATTCTCAGGGGGCTGTGTCATTCTCAGGGCGCTGGGTCATTCTCAGGGCGCTGTGTCATTCTCAGGGCGCTGTATCTCTCAGGGCACTGTGTCATTCTCAAGGCACTGTGTCATCTCAAGGCGTTGTGTCGTTCTCAGGGCACTGTGTAATTCTCAAGCACGGTGTCATTCTCAGGGCACTGTGTCATTCTCAAGGCGTTGTGTCATTCTCAAGGCACTGTCATTCTCAGGGCACTGTGTCATTCTCAAGGCACTGTGTCATTCTCAGGGCACTGTCTTCTCAAGGCACTGTGTCATTCTCAAGGCACTGTGTCATTCTCAAGGCGTTGTGTCATTCTCAGGGTGCTGTATCATTCTCAGGGCACTGTCTTCTCAGGGCACTGTGTCATCTCAAGGCGTTGTTCGTTCTCAGGGCGTTGTGTCGTTCTCAGGGCGTTGTGTCGTTCTCAGGGCACTGTGTCATTCTCAGGGCACTGTGTCATTCTCAGGGCACTGTGTCATTTCAAGGCGGTTGTGTCGTTCTCAGGGCGCTGTGTCATTCTCAGGACGCTGTGTCATTCTCAGGGCGCTGTGTCGTTCTCAGGGCACTGTGTCGTTCTCAGGGCACTGTGTTGTTCTAAGGGCGCTGTGTCATTCTCAGGGCGCTATGTCATTCTCAGGGCACTATGTCGTTCTCAGGGCACTGTGTCATTCTCAGGGCGCTGTGTCGTTCTCAGGGCGCTGTGTTTATTCTCAGGCGCTATGTCATTCTCAGGGCGCTGTGTCGTTCTCAGGCGCTGTGTCGTCTCAGGCGCTATGTCGTTCTCAGGGCGCTGTTTCGTTCTCAGGGCGCTGTGTCATTCTCAGGGCACTGTGTCATTCTCAGGGCACTATGTCATTCTCAGGGCACTGTGTCATTCTCAGGGCACTGTGTCATTCTCAAGGCACTGTGTCATTCTCAAGGCGCTGTATCGTTCTCAGGGCGCTGTGCCATTCTCAGGGCACTGTGTCATTCTCAGGGCACTATGTCATTCTCAGGGCACTGTGTCATTCTCAGGGCGCTGTATCATTCTCAGGGCGCTGTGTCATTCTCAGTGCGCTGTGTCGATCTCAGGGCACTGTGTCATTCTCAGGACGCTGTATCATTCTCAGGGCCTGTGTCATTCTCAGGCGCTGTGTCGTCTCAGGGCACTGTGTTATTCTCAGGATGCTGCTATCATTCTCAGGGCGCTGTGTCATTTCTCAGGGCGCTGTGTCGTTCTCAGGGCACTGTGTAATTCTCAGGGCGCTGTGTCGTTCTCTGGCGCTGTGTCGTTCCAGGGCGCTGTTCATTTTCAGGGCGCTGTGTCATTCTAAGGTGCTGTGTCATTCTCAGGGCGCTGTGTCATTCTCAGGGCGCTGTGTCATTCTCAGGGCGCTGTGTCGTTCTCAGGGCACTGTGTCATTCTCAGGCACTGTGTCATTCTCAGGCGCTGTGTCGTTCTCAGGGCACTGTGTCGTTCTCAGGGCACTGTGTTGTTCTCAGGGCGCTGTGTCATTCTCAGGGCGCTATGTCATTCTCAGGGCACTATGTCGTTCTCAGGGCACTGTGTCATTCTCAGGGCGCTGTGTCGTTCTCAGGCGCTGTGTCATTCTCAGGCGCTATGTCATTCTCAGGGCAATGTATTCTCAGGCGCTGTGTCATTCTCAGGCGCTGTGTCGTCCTCAGGGCGCTATGTCGTTCTCAGGGCGCTGTATCGTTCTCAGGGCGCTGTGCCATTCTCAGGGCGCTGTGTCATTCTCAGGGCCATTTGTCCTTCTCAGGGCACTGTGTCATTCTCAGGGCGCTGTATCATTCTCAGGGCGCTGGTCTCATTCTCAGTGCACTGTGTCGATATCAGGGCACTGTGTCATTCTCAGGACGCTGTATCATTCTCAGGGCGCTGTGTCATTCTCAGGGCACTGTGTCGTTCTCAGGGCTGTGTATTCTCACGATGCTGTATCATTCTCAGGGCGCTGTGTCATTCTCAGGGCGCTGTGTGTCGTTCTCAGGGCATGTGTAATTCCAGGGCGCTGTGTCGTTCTCAGGCGCTGTGTCATTCTCAGGGCGCTGTGTCATTTGCAGGGCGCTGTGTCATTCTAAGGGCGCTGTGTCATTTCAGGGCGCTGTGTCATCTCAGGCGCTGTGTCATTCTCAGGGCGCTGTGTCGTTCTCAGGGCACTGTGCCATTCTCAAGGCACTGTGTCATTCTCAGGGCGCTGTGTCGTTCTCAGGGCACTGTGTCGTTCTCAGGGCCTGTGTTGTTCTCAGGGCGCTGTGTCATTCTCAGGGCGCTATGTCATTTCAGGGCACTATGTCGTTCAGGGCACGTGTCATTCTCAGGGCGCTGTGTCGTTCTCAGGCGCTGTGTCATTCTCAGGGCGCTATGTCATCTCAGGGCACTATGTCATTCTCAGGGCGCTGTGTCATTCTAGGGCGCTGTGTCGTCCTCAGGGCGCTATGTCGTTCTCAGGGCGCGTATCGTTCTCAGGGCGCTGTGCCATTCTCAGGGCACTGTGTCATTCTCAGGGCACTATGTCATTCTCAGGGCACTGTGTCATTCTCAGGGCACTGTGTCATTCTCAGGCACTGTGTCATTCTCAGGGCGCTGTGTCGTTCTCAGGGCACTGGTCATTCTCAGAGCACTGTGTTGTTCTCAGGGCGCTGTGTCATTCTCAGGGGCTATGTCAGTCTCAGGGCACTATGTCGTTCTAGGGCACTGTGTCATTCTCAGGGCGCTGTGTCGTACTCAGGGGCTGTGTCGTTCTCAGGGCGCTGTGTCATTTTCAGGGCGCTGTGCATTCTAAGGGTTGCTGTGTCATTCTCAGGGCGCTGTGTCATTCTCAGGGCGCTGTGTCATTCTCAGGGCACTGTGTCGTTCTCGGGCACTGTGTCATTCTCAAGGCACTGTGTCATTCTCAGGGCGCGTGTCGTTCTCAGGGCACTGTGTCGTTCTCAGGGCACTGTGTTGTTCTCAGGCGCTGGTGTCATTCTCAGGGCGCTATGTCATTCTCAGGGCACTATGTCGTTCTCAGGGCACTGTGTCATTCTCAGGGCGCTGTGTTGTTCTCAGGGCACTGTGTCATTCTCAGGGCGCTATGTCATTCTCAGGGCACTATGTCATTCTCAGGGCGCTGTCATTCTCAGGGGCGTGTGTCGTCCTCAGGGTGCTATGTCGTTCTCAGGGCGCTGTATCGTTCTCAGGCGCTGTGCCATTCTCAGGGCACTGTGTCATTCTCAGGGCACTATGTCATTCTCAGGGCACTGTCATTCTCAGGGCACTGTGTGTTCTCAGGGCGCTGTATCATTCTCAGGGCACTGTGTAATTCTCAAGGCGTTGTGTCATTCTCAGGGCGCTGTGTCATTCTCAGGGCGCTCTGTCATTCTCAGGGCACTGTGTCATTCTCAGGCGTTGTGTCATTCTCAGGGGCTGTGTCATTGGGCGTGTATCATTCTCAGGCGCGTGGGTCATTCTCAGGGCGTTGTGTCATTCTCAGGGCGTGTATCATTCTCAGGGCACTGTGTCATTCTCAAGGCACTGTGTCATTCTCAAGGCGTTGTGTCGTTCTCAGGGCACTGTATTCTCAAGGCACTGTGTCATTCTCAGGGCACTGTGTCATTCTCAAGGCGTTGTGTCATTCTCAAGGCACGTGTCATTCTCGGGCACTGTGTCATTCTCAAGGCACTGTGTCATTCTCAGGGCACTGTCATCTCAAGGCACTGTGTCATTTCTCAGGCACTGTGTCATTCTCAAGGCGTTGTGTCATTCACAGGGTGCTGTATCATTCTCAGGGCACTGTGTCATTCTCAGGGCACTGTGTCATTCTCAAGGCGTTGTTTCGTTCTCAGGGCGTTGTGTCGTTCTCAGGGCGTTGTGTCGTTCTCAGGGCACTGTGTCATTCTCAGGGCACTGTGTCATTCTCAGGGCACTGTGTCATTCTCAAGGCGTTGTGTCGTTCTCAGGGCGCTGTGTCATTCTCAGGGCGCTGTGTCATCTCAGGGCGCTGTGTCGTTCTCAGGCACGTGTCGTTTCTCAGGGCACTGTGTTGTTCTCAGGGCGCTGTGTCATTCTCAGGGCGCTATGTCATTCTCAGGGCACTATGTCGTTCTCAGGGCACTGTGTCATTCTCAGGGCGCTGTGTCGTTCTCAGGGCGCTGTGTTATTCTCAAGGCGCTATGTCATTCTCAGGGCGCTGTGTCGTTCTCAGGGCGCTGTGTCGTCCTCAGGGCGCTATGTCGTTCTCAGGGCGCTGTTTCGTTCTCAGGGCGCTGTGTCATTCTCAGGGCACTGTGTCATTCTCAGGGCACTATGTCATTCTCAGGGCACTGTGTCATTCTCAGGGCACTGTGTCATTCTCAAGGCACTGTGTCATTCTCAAGGCGCTGTATCGTTCTCAGGGCGCTGTGCCATTCTCAGGGCACTGTGTCATTCTCAGGGCACTATGTCATTCTCAGGGCACTGTGTCATTCTCAGGGCGCTGTATCATTCTCAAGGCGCTGTGTCATTCTCAGTGCGCTGTGTCGATCTCAGGGCACTGTGTCATTCTCAGGACGCTGTATCATTCTCAGGGCGCTGTGTCATTCTCAGGGCGCTGTGTCGTTCTCAGGGCACTGTGTCATTCTCAAGGCGTTGTGTCATTCTCAGGGGGCTGTGTCATTCTCAGGCGCTGGGTCTTCTCAGGGCGCTGTGTCATTCTCAGGGCGCTGTCATTCTCAGGGCACTGTGTCATTCTCAAGGCACTGTGTCAATCTCAAGGCGTTGTGTCGTTCTCAGGGCACTGTGTAATTCTCAAGGCACTGTGTCATTCTCAGGGCACTGTGTCATTCTCAAGGCGTTGTGTCATTCTCAAGGCACTGTGTCATTCTCAGGGCACTGTGTCATTCTCAAGGCACTGTGTCATTCTCAGGGCACTGTCATTCTCAAGGCACTGTGTCATTCTCAAGGCACTGTGTCATTCTCAAGGCGTTGTGTCATTCTCAGGGTGCTGTATCATTCTCAGGGCACTGTGTCATTCTCAGGGCACTGTGTCATTCTCAAGGCGTTGTGTCATTCTCAGGGTGCTGTATCATTCTCAGGGCACTGTGTCATTCTCAGGGCACTGTGTCATTCTCAGGGCGCTGTGTCGTTCTCAGGGCACTGTGTCATTCTCAGGGCACTATGTCATTCTCAGGGCACTGTGTCATTCTCAGGGCGCTGTATCATTCTCAGGGCGCTGTGTCATTCTCAGTGCGCTGTGTCGATCTCAGGGCACTGTGTCATTCTCAGGACGCTGTATCATTCTCAGGGCGCTGTGTCATTCTCAGGGCGCTGTGTCGTTCTCAGGGCACTGTGTTATTCTCAGGATGCTGTATCATTCTCAGGGCGTTGTGTCATTCTCAGGGCGCTGTGTCGTTCTCATGGCACTGTGTAATTCTCAGGGCGCTGTGTCGTACTCAGGGCGCTGTGTCGTTCTCAGGGCGCTGTGTCATTTTCAGGGCGCTGTGTCATTCTAAGGGTGCTGGTCATTCTCAGGGCGCTGTGTCATTCTCAGGGCGCTGTGTCATTCTCAGGGCACTGTGTCTTCTAGGGCACTGTGTCATTCTCAAGGCACTGTGTCATTCTCAGGGCGCTGTGTCGTCTCAGGGCACTGTGTCGTTTCAGGGCACTGTGTTGTTCTCAGGGCGCTGTGTCATTCTCAGGGCGCTATGTCATTCTCAGGGCACTATGTCGTTCTCAGGGCACTGTGTCATTCTCAGGGCGCTGTGTTGTTCTCAGGGCACTGTGTCATTCTCAGGGCGCTATGTCATTCTCAGGGCACTATGTCATTCTCAGGGCGCTGTGTCATTCTCAGGGCGCTGTGTCGTTCTCAGGGTGCTATGTCGTTCTCAGGGCGCTGTATCTTCTCAGGGCGCTGTGCCATTCTCAGGGCACTGTGTCATTCTCAGGGCACTATGTCATTCTCAGGGCACTGTGTCATTCTCAGGGCACTGTGTCGTTCTCAGGGCGCTGTATCATTCTCAGGGCACTGTGTAATTCTCAAGGCGTTGTGTCATTCTCAGGGCGCTGTGTCATTCTCAGGGCGCTCTGTCATTCTCAGGGCACTGTGTCATTCTCAAGGTCGTTGTGTCATTCTCAGGGGGCTGTGTCATTCTCAGGGCGCTGTATAATTCTCAGGGCGCTGGGTCATCTCAGGGCGCTGTGTCATTCTCAGGGCGCTGTATCATTCTCAGGGCACTGTGATTCTCAAGGCACTGTGTCATTCTCAAGGCGTTGTGTCGTTCTCAGGGCACTGTGTAATTCTCAAGGCACTGTGTCATTCTCAGGGCACTGTGTCATTCTCAAGGCGTTGTGTCATTCTCAGGCACTGTGTCATCTCAGGGCACTGTGTCATTCTCAAGGCACTGTGTCATTCTCAGGGCACTGTCATTCTCAAGGCACTGTGTCATTCTCAAGGCACTGTGTTTCTCAAGGCGTTGTGTCATTCTCAGGGTGCTGTATCATTCTCAGGGCACTGTCATTCTCGGGCACTGTGTCATTCTCAAGGCGTGTTCGTTCTCAGGGCGTTGTGTCGTTCTCAGGGCGTGTGTCGTTCTCAGGGCACTGTGTCATTCTCAGGGCACTGTGTCATTCTCAGGGCACTGTGTCATTCTCAGGCGTTGTGTCGTTCTCAGGGCGCTGTGTCATTCTCAGGACGCTGTGTCATTCTCAGGGCGCTGTGTCGTTCTCAGGGCACTGTGTCGTTCTCAGGCACTGTGTTGTTCTCAGGGCGCTGTGTCATTCTCAGGGCGCTATGTCATTCTCAGGGCACTATGTCGTTCTCAGGGCACTGTGTCATTCTCAGGGCGCTGTGTCGTTCTCAGGGCGCTGTGTTATTCTCAAGGCGCTATGTCATTCTCAGGGCGCTGTGTCGTTCTCAGGGCGCTGTGTCGTCCTCAGGGCGCTATGTCGTTCTCAGGGCGCTGTTTCGTTCTCAGGGCGCTGTGTCATTCTCAGGGCACTGTGTCATTCTCAGGGCACTATGTCATTCTCAGGGCACTGTGTCATTCTCAGGGCACTGTGTCATTCTCAAGGCACTGTGTCATTCTCAAGGCGCTGTATCGTTCTCAGGGCGCTGTGCCATTCTCAGGGCACTGTGTCATTCTCAGGGCACTATGTCATTCTCAGGGCACTGTGTCATTCTCAGGGCGCTGTATCATTCTCAAGGCGCTGTGTCATTCTCAGTGCGCTGTGTCGATCTCAGGGCACTGTGTCATTCTCAGGACGCTGTATCATTCTCAGGGCGCTGTGTCATTCTCAGGGCGCTGTGTCGTTCTCAGGGCACTGTGTCATTCTCAAGGCGTTGTGTCATTCTCAGGGGGCTGTGTCATTCTCAGGGCGCTGGGTCATTCTCAGGGCGCTGTGTCATTCTCAGGGCGCTGTATCATTCTCAGGGCACTGTGTCATTCTCAAGGCACTGTGTCAATCTCAAGGCGTTGTGTCGTTCTCAGGGCACTGTGTAATTCTCAAGGCACTGTGTCATTCTCAGGGCACTGTGTCATTCTCAAGGCGTTGTGTCATTCTCAAGGCACTGTGTCATTCTCAGGGCACTGTGTCATTCTCAAGGCACTGTGTCATTCTCAGGGCACTGTCATTCTCAAGGCACTGTGTCATTCTCAAGGCACTGGTCATTCTCAAGGCGTTGTGTCATTCTCAGGGTGCTGTCTCATTCTCAGGGCACTGTGTCATTCTCAGGGCACTGTGTCATTCTCAAGGCGTTGTTTCGTTCTCAGGGCGTTGTGTCGTTCTCAGGGCGTTGTGTCGTTCTCAGGGCACTGTGTCATTCTCAGGGCACTGTGTCATTTCGGCACTGTGTCATTCTCAAGGCGTTGTGTCGTTCTCAGGGCGCTGTGTCATTCTCAGGACGCTGTGTCATTCTCAGGGCGCTGTGTCGTTCTCAGGGCACTGTGTCGTTCTCAGGGCACTGTGTGTCTAAGGCGCTGTGTCATTCCAGGGCGCTATGTCATTCTCAGGGCACTATGTCGTTCTCAGGGCACTGTGTCATTCTCAGGGCGCTGTGTCGTTCTAGGGCGCTGTGTTATTCTCAAGGCGCTAGTCATTCTCAGGGCGTTGTGTCGTTTCAGGGCGCTGGTGTCCTCAGGGGCTATGTCGTTCTCAGGGCGCTGTTTCGTTCTCAGGGCGCTGTGTCATTCTCAGGGCACTGTGTCATTCTCAGGGCACTATGTCATTCTCAGGGCACTGTGTCATTCTCAGGCACTGTGTCATCTCAAGCACTGTGTCATTCTCAAGGCGCTGTAGTTCTCAGGGCGCTGTGCCATTCTCAGGGCACTGTGTCATTCTCAGGGCACTATGTCATTCTCAGGGCACTGTGTCATTCTCAGGGCGCTGTATCATTCTCAGGGCGCTTGTGTCATTCTCAGTGCTGTGTCGATCTCAGGGCACTGTGTCATTCTCAGGACGCTGTATCATTCTCAGGGCGCTGTGTCATTCTAGGGCGCTGTGTCGTTCTCAGGGCACTGTGTTATTCTCAGGATGCTGTATCATTCTCAGGGCGCTGTGTCATTTCAGGGCGCTGTGTCGTTCTCAGGGCTGTGTAATTCTCAGGGCGCTGTGTCGTTCTCTGGGCGCTGTGTCGTTCTCGGGCGCTGTGTCATTTCGGGCGCTGTGTCATTCTAAGGGTGCTGGTCATTCTCAGGGCGCTGTGTCATTCTCAGGGCGCTGTGTCATTCTCAGGGCGCTGTGTCGTTCTCAGGGCACTGTGTCATTCTCAAGGCACTGTGTCATTCTCGGGCGCTGTGTCGTCTCAGGGCACTGTTGTCGTTCTCAGGGCACTGTGTTGTTCTCAGGGCGCTGTGTCATTCTCAGGGCGCTATGTCATTCTCAGGGCACTATGTCGTTTCTCAGGGCACTGTGTCATTCTCAGGGCGCTGTGTCGTTCTCAGGGCGCTGTGTCATTTCAGGGCGCTATGTATTCTCAGGGCACTATGTCATTTCAGGGCGCTGTGTCATTCTCAGGGCGCTGTGTCGTCTCAGGGCGCTATGTCGTTCTCGGGCTGTATCGTTCTCAGGGCGCTGTGCCATTCTCAGGGCACTGTGTCATTCTCAGGGCACTATGTCATTCTCAGGGCACTGTGTCATTCTCAGGGCGCTGTATCATTCTCAGGGCGCTGTCTCATTCTCAGTGCACTGTGTCGATCTCAGGGCACTGTGTCATTCTCAGGACGCTGTATCATTCTCAGGGCGCTGTGTCATTCTCAGGGCACTGTGTCGTTCTCAGGGCACTGTGTTATTCTCACGATGCTGTATCATTCTCAGGGCGCTGTGTCATTCTCAGGGCGCTGGGTCGTTCTCAGGGCACTGTGTAATTCTCAGGGCGCTGTGTCGTTCTCAGGGCGCTGTGTCATTCTCAGGGCGCTGTGTCATTTGCAGGGCGCTGTGTCATTCTAAGGGCGCTGTGTCATTCTCAGGGCGCTGTGTCATTCTCAGGGCGCTGTGTCATTCTCAGGGCGCTGTGTCGTTCAGGGCATGTGCCATTCTCAAGGCACTGTGTCTCTCAGGGCGCTGTGTCGTTCTCAGGGCACTGTGTCGTTCTCAGGGCACTGTGTTGTTCTCAGGGCGCTGTGTCATTCTCAGGGCGCTATGTCATTCTCAGGGCACTATGTCGTTCTCAGGGCACTGTGTCATTCTCAGGGCGCTGTGTCGTTCTCAGGGCGCTGTGTCATTCTCAGGGCGCTATGTCATTCTCAGGGCACTATGTCATTCTCAGGGCGCTGTGTCATTCTCAGGGCGCTGTGTCGTCCTCAGGGCGCTATTCGTTATCAGGGCGCTGTATCGTTCTCAGGGCGCTGTGCCATTCTCAGGGCACGTGTCATCTCAGGCACTATGTCATTCTCAGGGCACTGTGTCATTCTCAGGGCACTGTGTCATTCTCAAGGCACTGTGTCATTCTCAGGGCGCTGTGTCGTTCTCAGGGCACTGTGTCATTCTCAGAGCACTGTGTTGTTCTCAGGGCGCTGTGTCATTCTCAGGGCGCTAGTCATTCTCAGGGCGCTATGTCGTTCTCAGGGCACTGTGTCATTCACAGGGCGCTGGTCTTCTCAGGCGCTGTGTTATTCTCAGGGCGCTATGTCATTCTCAGGGCGTGTCGTTATCAGGGCGCTGTGTCGTCCAGGGCGCTATGTCGTTCTCAGGGCGCTGTTCGTTCTCAGGGCGCTGGTCATTCAGGGCACTGTGTCATTCTCAGGGACTATGTCATCTCAGGGCACGTGTCATTCTCAGGGCACTGTGTCATTCTCAAGGCACTGTGTCATTCTCAAGGCGCTGTATCGTTCTCAGAGCGCTGTGCCATTCTCAGGGCACTGTGTCATTTCAGGGCACTATGTCATTTCAGGGCACTGTGTCATTCTCAGGGCGCTGTATCATTCTCAGGGCGCTGTGTCATTCTCAGGCGCTGGTCGATCTAGGGCACTGGTCATTCTCAGGACGCTGTATCATTTCAGGCGCTATGTCATCTAAGGGCACTATGTCGTTCTCAGGGCCGTGTCATTATCAGGGGCGCTGTGC
The DNA here is from genome assembly GCF_015708825.2 of Lethenteron reissneri. Taxonomy (NCBI): domain Eukaryota; kingdom Metazoa; phylum Chordata; class Hyperoartia; order Petromyzontiformes; family Petromyzontidae; genus Lethenteron; species Lethenteron reissneri. Next base: position 2,811,494 of record NC_083840.1, read on the forward strand.
GTTCTCAGGGCCTGTGTTATTCTCAGGGCGCTATGTCATTCTCAGGGCGCTGTGTCGTTCTCAGGGCGCTGTGTCGTCCTCAGGGCGCTATGTCGTTCTCAGGGCGCTGTTTCGTTCCCAGGGCCTTGGGCCATTCTCAGGGCACTGTGTCATTCTCAGGGCACTGCCATTCTCAGGGCACTGTGTCATTCTCAGGGCACTGTGTCATTCTCAAGGCACTGTGTCATTCTCAAGGCGCTGTATCGTTCTCAGGGCGCTGTGCCATTCTCAGGGCACTGTGTCATTCTCAGGGCACTATGTCATTCTCAGGGCACTGTGTCATTCTCAGGGCGCTGTATCATTCTCAAGGCGCTGTGTCATTCTCAGTGCGCTGTGTCGATCTCAGGGCACTGTGTCATTTCAGGACGCGTATCATTCTCAGGGCGGTGTCATCTCAGGGCGCTGTGTCGTTCAGGGCACTGGTCATTCTCAAGGCGTTGTGTCATTCTCAGGGGGCTGTGTCATTCTCAGGGCGCTGGGTCATTCTCAGGGCGCTGTGTCATTCTCAGGGCGCTGTATCATTCTCAGGGCACTGTGTCATTCTCAAGGCACTGTGTCAATCTCAAGGCGTTGTGTCGTTCTCAGGGCACTGTGTAATTCTCAAGGCACTGTGTCATTCTCAGGGACTGTGAATTCTCAAGGCGTGTGTCATTCTCAAGGCATGTGTAATATCAGGGCACGGTCTTCTCAAGGCACTGTGTCATTCTCGGGCACTGTCATTCTCAAGGCACTGTGTCATTCTCAGGCACTGTCATCTCAAGGCGTTGTGTCATTCTCAGGTGTGTACATTCTCAGGGCACTGTGTCATTTCAGGGCACTGTGTCATTCTCAAGGCGTTGTGTCATTCTCAGGGTGCTGTATCATTCTCAGGGCACTGTGTCATTCTCAGGGCACTGTGTCATTCTCAGGGCGCTGTGCGTTCTCAGGGCACTGTGTCATTCTCAGGGCACTATGTCATTCTAAGGGCACTGTGTCATTCTCGGGCGCGTATCATTCTCAGGGCGCTGTGTCATTCATCAGTGCGCTGTGTCGTCTCAGGGCACTGTGGTCATTCAGGAGCTGTATCATTCTCAGGGGCTGTGTCATTCTCAGGGCGCTGTGTCGTTCTCAGGGCACTGTGTTATTCTCAGGATGCTGTATCATTCTCAGGGCGTTGTGCATTCTCAGGGCGCTGTGTCGTTCTCATGGCACTGTGTAATTCTCAGGGCGTGTGTCGTACTCAGGGCGCTGTGTCGTTCTCAGGGCGCTGTGTCATTTTCAGGGCGCTGTGTCATTCTAAGGGTGCTGTGTCATTCTCAGGGCGCTGTGTCATTCTCAGGCGCTGTGTCATTCTCAGGCACTGTGTCGTTCTCAGGGCACTGTGTCATCAAGGCACTGTGTCATTCTCAGGGCGCTGTGTCGTTCTCAGGGCACTGTGTCGTTCTCAGGGCACTGTGTGTTCTCAGGGCGCTGTGTCATTCTCAGGGCGCTATGTCATTCTCAGGGCACTATGTCGTTCTCAGGGCACTGTGTCATTCTCAGGGCGCTGTGTTGTTCTCAGGGCACTGGTGTTCAGGGCGCTATGCATTCTCAGGGCACTATGTCTTCAGGGAGCTGTGTCATTCTCAGGCGCGTGTCGTCCTCAGGGTGCTATGTCGTTCTCAGGGCGCTGTATCGTTCTCAGGGCGCTGTGCCATTCTCAGGGCACTGTGTCATTCTCAGGGCACTATGTCATTCTCAGGGCATGTGGGTCATTCTCAGGGCACTGTGTCGTTCCGGGCGGTATCATTCTCAGGGCACTGTGTAATTCTCAAGGCGTTTGTGTCATTCTCAGGGCGCTGTGTCATTCTCAGGGCGCTCTGTCATTTCAGGGCACTGTGTCATTCTCAAGGCGTTGTGTCATTCTCAGGGGGCTGTGTCATTCTCAGGGCGCTGTATCATTCTCAGGGCGCTGGGTCATTCTCAGGGCGCTGTGTCATTCTCAGGCGCTGTATCATTCTCAGGCACTGTGTCATTCTCAAGGCACTGTGTCATTCTAAGGCGTGTGTCGTTCTCAGGGCACTGTGTAATCTCAAGGCACTGTGTCATTCTCAGGGCACTGTGTCATTCTCAAGGCGTTGTGTCATTCTCAAGGCACTGTGTCATTCTCAGGCACTGTCATTCTCAAGGCACTGTGTCATTTCAGGGCAGGTAATTCTCAAGGACTGTGTATCAAGGCACTGTGTCATTCTCAAGGCGTTGGTCATTCTCAGGGTGCTGTATCATTCTCAGGGACTGTGTCATTCTCAGGGCACTGTGTCATTCTCAAGGCGTTGTTCGTTCTCAGGGCGTTGTGTCGTTCTCAGGGCGTTGTGGTCTCAGGGCACTGTGTCATTCTCAGGGCACGTGTCATTCTCAGGGCACTGTGTCATTCTCAAGGCGTTGTGTCGTTTCAGGGCGCTGTGTCATTTCAGGACGCTGTGTCATTTCAGGGCGGCTGTCGTTCTCAGGGCACTGTGTCGTTCTCAGGGCACTGTGTTGTTCTCAGGGCGCTGTGTTTCATCTCAGGCGCCTATGTCATATCAGGGCACTATGTCGTTCTCAGGGCACTTGTCATTCTCAGGGCGCTGTGTCGTCTAGGGGCTGTGTTATTTCAAGGGCTATGTCATTTCAGGGCGCTGTGTCGTTACTCAGGGCGCTGTGTCGTCCTCGGCGCATATGTCGTTCTCGGGCGCTTTTCGTTCTCGCGCGTGCATTCTAAAGGGCAGTGTCTTCTCAGGGCACTATGTCATTCGGGCACGTGTCATTCTAGGGCACTGTGTC
>NC_083840.1:2814813-2838232 GCF_015708825.2 Lethenteron reissneri
CGCTGTGTCATTCTCAGGGCGCTGTGTCATTCTCAGGGCACTATGTGCGTTCTCAGGGCACTGTGCATCTCAGGACGCTGGTATCGTCTCAGGGCACTGTGTCATTCTCAGGGCGCTGTGTCGTTCTCAGGGCACTGTGTCATTCTCAGGACGCTGTATCATTCTCAGGGCACTGTATCATTCTCAGGGCGCTGTGTCATTCTTAGTGCGCTGTGTCGATCTCAGGGCACTGTGTCATTCTCAGGACGCTGTATCATTCTCAGGGCGCTGTGTCATTCTCAGGGCGCTGTGTCGTTCTCAGGGCACTGTGTTATTCTCAGGATGCTGTATCATTCTCAGGGCGCTGTGTCATTCTCAGGGCGCTGTGTCGTTCTCAGGGCACTGTGTAATTCTCAGGGCGCTGTGTCGTTCTCAGGGCGCTGTGTCGTTCTCAGGGCGCTGTGTCATTTTCAGGGCGCTGTGTCATTCTCAGGGCGCTGTATCATTCTCAGGGCACTGTGTAATTCTCAAGGCGTTGTGTCATTCTCAGGGCGCTGTGCCATTCTCAGGGCGCTGTGTCATTCTCAGGGCACTGTGTCATTCTCAAGGCGTTGTGTCATTCTCAGGGCGCTGTGTCATTCTCAGGGCGCTGTATCATTCTCAGGGCGTTGTGTCATTCTCAGGGCGCTGTATCATTCTCAGGACACTGTGTAATTCTCAAGGCACTGTGTCATTCTCAAGGCACTGTGTCATTCTCAAGGCGTTGTGTCGTTCTCAGGGCACTGTGTAATTCTCAAGGCACTGTGTCATTCTCAGGGCACTGTGTCATTCTCAAGGCGTTGTGTCATTCTCAAGGCACTGTGTCATTCTCAGGGCACTGTGTCATTCTCAAGGCACTGTGTCATTCTCAGGGCACTGTGTCATTCTCAAGGCACTGTGTCATTCTCAAGGCACTGTGTCATTCTCAAAGCGTTGTGTCATTCTCAGGGCACTGTGTCATTCTCAGGGCACTGTGTCGTTCTCAGGGCGCTGTATCATTCTCAGGGCACTGTGTAATTCTCAAGGCGTTGTGTCATTCTCAGGGCGCTGTGTCATTCTCAGGGCGCTGTGTCATTCTAAGGGCGCTGTGTCATTCTCAGGGCGCTGTGTCATTCTCAGGGCGCTGTGTCATTCTCAGGGCGCTGTGTCGTTCTCAGGGCACTGTGTCATTCTCAAGGCACTGTGTCATTCTCAGGGCACTGTGTCATTCTCAGGGTGCTGTGTCATTCTCAGGGCTCTGTATCATTCTCAGGGCGCTGTGTCATTCTCAGGGCGCTGTGTCATTCTCAGGGCGCTGTGTTATTCTCAGGGCGCTGTGTCGTTCTCAGGGCGCTGTGTCGTTCTCAGGGCACTGTGTCATTCTCAGGGCACTGTGTCATTCTCAGGGCACTGTGTCATTCTCAGGGCGCTGTGTCATTCTCAGGGCGCTGTGTCATTCTCAGGGCGCTGTATCATTCTCAGGGCACTGTGTCGTTCTCAAGGCACTGTGTCATTCTCAGGGCACTGTGTCATTCTCAGGGCACTGTGTCGTTCTCAGGGCGCTGTATCATTCTCAGGGCACTGTGTAATTCTCAAGGCGTTGTGTCATTCTCAGGGCGCTGTGTCATTCTCAGGGCGCTGTGTCATTCTCAGGGCACTGTGTCGTTCTCAGGGCACTGTGTTGTTCTCAGGGCGCTGTGTCAATCTCAGGGCGCTATGTCATTCTCAGGGCACTATGTCGTTCTCAGGGCACTGTGTCATTCTCAAGGCGTTGTGTCGTTCTCAGGGCGCTGTGTCATTCTCAGGACGCTGTGTCATTCTCATGGCGCTGTGTCGTTCTCAGGGCACTGTGTCGTTCTCAGGGCACTGTGTTGTTCTCAGGGCGCTGTGTCATTCTCAGGGCGCTATGTCATTCTCAGGGCACTATGTCGTTCTCAGGGCACTGTGTCATTCTCAGGGTGCTGTGTCGTTCTCAGGGCGCTGTGTCATTCTCAGGGCGCTATGTCATTCTCAGGGCGCTATGTCATTCTCAGGGCGCTGTGTCATTCTCAGGGCGCTGTGTCGTCCTCAGGGCGCTATGTCGTTCTCAGGGCGCTGTATCGTTCTCAGGGCGCTGTGCCATTCTCAGGGCACTGTGTCATTCTCAGGGCACTATGTCATTCTCAGGGCACTGTGTCATTCTCTGGGCACTGTGTCATTCTCAAGGCACTGTGTCATTCTCAGGGCGCTGTATCATTCTCAGGGCGCTGTGTCATTCTCAGTGCGCTGTGTCGATCTCAGGACACTGTGTCATTCTCAGGACGCTGTATCATTCTCAGGGCGCTGTGTCATTCTCAGGGCACTGTGTTATTCTCAGGATGCTGTATCATTCTCAGGGCGCTGTGTCATTCTCAGGGCGCTGTGTCGTTCTCAGGGCACTGTGTAATTCTCAGGGCACTGTGTCGTTCTCAGGGCGCTGTGTCGTTCTCAGGGCGCTGTGTCATTTTCAGGGCGCTGTGTCATTCTAAGGGCGCTGTGTCATTCTCAGGGCGCTGTGTCATTCTCAGGGTGCTGTGTCATTCTCAGGGCGCTGTGTCATTCTCAGGGCGCTGTATCATTCTCAGGGCACTGTGTCGTTCTCAAGGCACTGTGTCATTCTCAGGGCACTGTGTCATTCTCAGGGCACTGTGTCGTTCTCAGGGCGCTGTATCATTCTCAGGGCACTGTGTAATTCTCAAGGCGTTGTGTCATTCTCAGGGCGCTGTGTCATTCTCAGGGCGCTGTGTCATTCTCAGGGCACTGTGTCATTCTCAGGGCGTTGTGTCATTCTCAGGGCGCTGTGTCATTCTCAGGGCGCTGTATCATTCTCAGGGCGCTGTGTCATTCTCAGGGCGTTGTGTCATTCTCAGGGCGCTGTATCATTCTCAGGACACTGTGTCATTCTCAAGGCACTGTGTCATTCTCAAGGCACTGTGTCATTCTCAAGGCGTTGTGTCGTTCTCAGGGCACTGTGTAATTCTCAAGGCACTGTGTCATTCTCAGGGCACTGTGTCAATCTCAAGGCGTTGTGTCATTCTCAAGGAACTGTGTCATTCTCAGGGCGCTGTATCATTATCAGGGCGCTGTGTCATTCTCAGGGCGCTGTGTCGTTCTCAGGGCACTGTGTCATTCTCAGGACGCTGTATCATTCTCAGGGCGCTGTGTCATTCTCAGGGCGCTGTGTCATTCTCAGGGCACTATGTCATTCTCAGGGCGCTGTGTCGTTCTCAGGGCGCTGTGTCGTTCCCAGGGCGCTGTGTCATTTTCAGGGCGCTGTGTCATTCTAAGGGCGCTGTGTCATTCTTAGTGCGCTGTGTCGATCTCAGGGCACTGTGTCATTCTCAGGACGCTGTATCATTCTCAGGGCGCTGTGTCATTCTCAGGGCGCTGTGTCATTCTCAGGGCACTGTGTCATTCTCAGGGTGCTGTGTCATTCTCAGGGCTCTGTATCATTCTCAGGGCGCTGTGTCATTCTCAGGGCGCTGTGTCATTCTCAGGGCGCTGTGTTATTCTCAGGGCGCTGTGTCGTTCTCAGGGCGCTGTGTCGTTCTCAGGGCACTGTGTCATTCTCAGGGCACTGTGTCATTCTCAGGGCGCTGTGTCATTCTCAGGGCGCTGTATCATTCTCAGGGCGCTGTATCATTCTCAGGGCACTGTGTCGTTCTCAGGGCACTGTGTCATTCTCAGGGCACTGTGTCATTCTCAGGGCACTGTGTCGTTCTCAGGGCGCTGTATCATTCTCAGGGCACTGTGTAATTCTCAAGGCGTTGTGTCATTCTCAGGGCGCTGTGTCATTCTCAGGGCGCTGTGTCATTCTCAGGGCACTGTGTCATTCTCAAGGCGTTGTGTCATTCTCAGGGCGCTGTGTCATTCTCAGGGCGCTGTATCATTCTCAGGGCGCTGTGTCATTCTCAGGGCGTTGTGTCATTCTCAGGGCGCTGTATCATTCTCAGGACACTGTGTCATTCTCAAGGCACTGTGTCATTCTCAAGGCACTGTGTCATTCTCAAGGCGTTGTGTCGTTCTCAGGGCACTGTGTAATTCTCAAGGCACTGTGTCATTCTCAGGGCACTGTGTCATTCTCAAGGCGTTGTGTCATTCTCAAGGCACTGTGTCATTCTCAGGGCACTGTGTCATTCTCAAGGCACTGTGTCATTCTCAGGGCACTGTGTCATTCTCAAGGCACTGTGTCATTCTCAAGGCACTGTGTCATTCTCAAGGCGTTGTGTCATTCTCAGGGTGCTGTATCATTCTCAGGGCACTGTGTCATTCTCAGGGCACTGTGTCATTCTCAAGGCGTTGTGTCGTTCTCAGGGCGTTGTGTCGTTCTCAGGGCGTTGTGTCGTTCTCATGGCACTGTGTCATTCTCAGGGCACTGTGTCATTCTCAGGGCACTGTGTCATTCTCAAGGCGTTGTGTCGTTCTCAGGGCGCTGTGTCATTCTCAGGACGCTGTGTCATTCTCAGGGCGCTGTGTCGTTCTCAGGGCACTGTGTCGTTCTCAGGGCACTGTGTTGTTCTCAGGGCGCTGTGTCATTCTCAGGGCGCTATGTCATTCTCAGGGCACTATGTCGTTCTCAGGGCACTGTGTCATTCTCAGGGCGCTGTGTCGTTCTCAGGGCGCTGTGTCATTCTCAGGGCGCTATGTCATTCTCAGGGCGCTGTGTCATTCTCAGGGCGCTGTGTCGTCCTCAGGGCGCTATGTCGTTCTCAGGGCGCTGTATGGTTCTCAGGGCGCTGTGCCATTCTCAGGGCACTGTGTCATTCTCAGGGCACTATGTCATTCTCAGGGCACTGTGTCATTCTCAGGGCACTGTCATTCTCAAGGCACTGTGTCATTCTCAGGGCACTGTGTCATTCTCAGGGCACTGTATCATTCTCAGGGCGCTGTGTCATTCTTAGTGCGCTGTGTCGATCTCAGGGCACTGTGTCATTCTCAGGACGCTGTATCATTCTCAGGGCGCTGTGTCATTCTCAGGGCGCTGTGTCGTTCTCAGGGCACTGTGTTATTCTCAGGATGCTGTATCATTCTCAGGGTGCTGTGTCATTCTCAGGGCGCTGTGTCGTTCTCAGGGCACTGTGTAATTCTCAGGGCGCTGTGTCGTTCTCAGGGCGCTGTGTCGTTCTCAGGGCGCTGTGTCATTCTCAGGGCGCTGTGTCATTCTCAGGGCGCTGTATCATTCTCAGGGCACTGTGTCGTTCTCAAGGCACTGTGTCATTCTCAGGGCACTGTGTCATTCTCAGGGCACTGTGTCGTTCTCAGGGCGCTGTATCATTCTCAGGGCACTGTGTAATTCTCAAGGCGTTGTGTCATTCTCAGGGCGCTGTGCCATTCTCAGGGCGCTGTGTCATTCTCAGGGCACTGTGTCATTCTCAAGGCGTTGTGTCATTCTCAGGGCGCTGTGTCATTCTCAGGGCGCTGTATCATTCTCAGGGCGTTGTGTCATTCTCAGGGCGCTGTATCATTCTCAGGACACTGTGTAATTCTCAAGGCACTGTGTCATTCTCAAGGCACTGTGTCATTCTCAAGGCGTTGTGTCGTTCTCAGGGCACTGTGTAATTCTCAAGGCACTGTGTCATTCTCAGGGCACTGTGTCATTCTCAAGGCGTTGTGTCATTCTCAAGGCACTGTGTCATTCTCAGGGCACTGTGTCATTCTCAAGGCACTGTGTCATTCTCAGGGCACTGTGTCATTCTCAAGGCACTGTGTCATTCTCAAGGCACTGTGTCATTCTCAAAGCGTTGTGTCATTCTCAGGGTGCTGTATCATTCTCAGGGCACTGTGTCATTCTCAGGGCACTGTGTCATTCTCAAGGCGTTGTGTCGTTCTCAGGGCGTTGTGTCGTTCTCAGGGCGTTGTGTCGTTCTCATGGCACTGTGTCATTCTCAGGGCACTGTGTCATTCTCAGGGCACTGTGTCATTCTCAAGGCGTTGTGTCGTTCTCAGGGCGCTGTGTCATTCTCAGGACGCTGTGTCATTCTCAGGGCGCTGTGTCGTTCTCAGGGCACTGTGTCGTTCTCAGGGCACTGTGTTGTTCTCAGGGCGCTGTGTCATTCTCAGGGCGCTATGTCATTCTCAGGGCACTATGTCGTTCTCAGGGCACTGTGTCATTCTCAGGGCGCTGTGTCGTTCTCAGGGCGCTGTGTCATTCTCAGGGCGCTATGTCATTCTCAGGGCGCTGTGTCATTCTCAGGGCGCTGTGTCGTCCTCAGGGCGCTATGTCGTTCTCAGGGCGCTGTATCGTTCTCAGGGCGCTGTGCCATTCTCAGGGCACTGTGTCATTCTCAGGGCACTATGTCATTCTCAGGGCACTGTGTCATTCTCAGGGCTCTGTGTCATTCTCAGGGCGCTGTGTCATTCTCAGGGCGCTGTGTCATTCTCAGGGCGCTGTGTTATTCTCAGGGCGCTGTGTCGTTCTCAGGGCGCTGTGTCGTTCTCAGGGCACTGTGTCATTCTCAGGGCACTGTGTCATTCTCAGGGCGCTGTGTCATTCTCAGGGCGCTGTATCATTCTCAGGGCGCTGTATCATTCTCAGGGCACTGTGTCGTTCTCAAGGCACTGTGTCATTCTCAGGGCACTGTGTCATTCTCAGGGCACTGTGTCGTTCTCAGGGCGCTGTATCATTCTCAGGGCACTGTGTAATTCTCAAGGCGTTGTGTCATTCTCAGGGCGCTGTGTCATTCTCAGGGCGCTGTGTCATTCTCAGGGCACTGTGTCATTCTCAAGGCGTTGTGTCATTCTCAGGGCGCTGTGTCATTCTCAGGGCGCTGTATCATTCTCAGGGCGCTGTGTCATTCTCAGGGCGTTGTGTCATTCTCAGGGCGCTGTATCATTCTCAGGACACTGTGTCATTCTCAAGGCACTGTGTCATTCTCAAGGCACTGTGTCATTCTCAAGGCGTTGTGTCGTTCTCAGGGCACTGTGTAATTCTCAAGGCACTGTGTCATTCTCAGGGCACTGTGTCATTCTCAAGGCGTTGTGTCATTCTCAAGGCACTGTGTCATTCTCAGGGCACTGTGTCATTCTCAAGGCACTGTGTCATTCTCAGGGCACTGTGTCATTCTCAAGGCACTGTGTCATTCTCAAGGCACTGTGTCATTCTCAAGGCGTTGTGTCATTCTCAGGGTGCTGTATCATTCTCAGGGCACTGTGTCATTCTCAGGGCACTGTGTCATTCTCAAGGCGTTGTGTCGTTCTCAGGGCGTTGTGTCGTTCTCAGGGCGTTGTGTCGTTCTCATGGCACTGTGTCATTCTCAGGGCACTGTGTCATTCTCAGGGCACTGTGTCATTCTCAAGGCGTTGTGTCGTTCTCAGGGCGCTGTGTCATTCTCAGGACGCTGTGTCATTCTCAGGGCGCTGTGTCGTTCTCAGGGCACTGTGTCGTTCTCAGGGCACTGTGTTGTTCTCAGGGCGCTGTGTCATTCTCAGGGCGCTATGTCATTCTCAGGGGCACTATGTCGTTCTCAGGGCACTGTGTCATTCTCAGGGCGCTGTGTCGTTCTCAGGGCGCTGTGTCATTCTCAGGGCGCTATGTCATTCTCAGGGCGCTGTGTCATTCTCAGGGCTCTGTGTCGTCCTCAGGGCGCTATGTCGTTCTCAGGGCGCTGTATGGTTCTCAGGGCGCTGTGCCATTCTCAGGGCACTGTGTCATTCTCAGGGCACTATGTCATTCTCAGGGCACTGTGTCATTCTCAGGGCACTGTCATTCTCAAGGCACTGTGTCATTCTCAGGGCACTGTGTCATTCTCAGGGCACTGTATCATTCTCAGGGCGCTGTGTCATTCTTAGTGCGCTGTGTCGATCTCAGGGCACTGTGTCATTCTCAGGACGCTGTATCATTCTCAGGGCGCTGTGTCATTCTCAGGGCGCTGTGTCGTTCTCAGGGCACTGTGTAATTCTCAGGGCGCTGTGTCGTTCTCAGGGCGCTGTGTCGTTCTCAGGGCGCTGTGTCATTCTCAGGGCGCTGTGTCATTCTCAGGGCGCTGTATCATTCTCAGGGCACTGTGTCGTTCTCAAGGCACTGTGTCATTCTCAGGGCACTGTGTCATTCTCAGGGCACTGTGTCGTTCTCAGGGCGCTGTATCATTCTCAGGGCACTGTGTAATTCTCAAGGCGTTGTGTCATTCTCAGGGCGCTGTGCCATTCTCAGGGCGCTGTGTCATTCTCAGGGCACTGTGTCATTCTCAAGGCGTTGTGTCATTCTCAGGGCGCTGTGTCATTCTCAGGGCGCTGTATCATTCTCAGGGCGTTGTGTCATTCTCAGGGCGCTGTATCATTCTCAGGACACTGTGTAATTCTCAAGGCACTGTGTCATTCTCAAGGCACTGTGTCATTCTCAAGGCGTTGTGTCGTTCTCAGGGCACTGTGTAATTCTCAAGGCACTGTGTCATTCTCAGGGCACTGTGTCATTCTCAAGGCGTTGTGTCATTCTCAAGGCACTGTGTCATTCTCAGGGCACTGTGTCATTCTCAAGGCACTGTGTCATTCTCAGGGCACTGTGTCATTCTCAAGGCACTGTGTCATTCTCAAGGCACTGTGTCATTCTCAAAGCGTTGTGTCATTCTCAGGGTGCTGTATCATTCTCAGGGCACTGTGTCATTCTCAGGGCACTGTGTCATTCTCAAGGCGTTGTGTCGTTCTCAGGGCGTTGTGTCGTTCTCAGGGCGTTGTGTCGTTCTCATGGCACTGTGTCATTCTCAGGGCACTGTGTCATTCTCAGGGCACTGTGTCATTCTCAAGGCGTTGTGTCGTTCTCAGGGCGCTGTGTCATTCTCAGGACGCTGTGTCATTCTCAGGGCGCTGTGTCGTTCTCAGGGCACTGTGTCGTTCTCAGGGCACTGTGTTGTTCTCAGGGCGGTGTGTCATTCTCAGGGCGCTATGTCATTCTCAGGGCACTATGTCGTTCTCAGGGCACTGTGTCATTCTCAGGGCGCTGTGTCGTTCTCAGGGCGCTGTGTCATTCTCAGGGCGCTATGTCATTCTCAGGGCGCTGTGTCATTCTCAGGGCGCTGTGTCGTCCTCAGGGCGCTATGTCGTTCTCAGGGCGCTGTATCGTTCTCAGGGCGCTGTGCCATTCTCAGGGCACTGTGTCATTCTCAGGGCACTATGTCATTCTCAGGGCACTGTGTCATTCTCAGGGCACTGTGTCATTCTCAAGGCACTGTGTCATTCTCAGGGCGCTGTATCATTCTCAGGGCGCTGTGTCATTCTCAGTGCGCTGTGTCGATCTCAGGGCACTGTGTCATTCTGAGGACGCTGTATCATTCTCAGGGCGCTGTGTCATTCTCAGGGCGCTGTGTCGTTCTCAGGGCACTGTGTTATTCTCAGGATGCTGTATCATTCTCAGGGCGCTGTGTCATTCTCAGGGCGCTGTGTCGTTCTCAGGGCACTGTGTAATTCTCAGGGCGCTGTGTCGTTCTCAGGGCGCTGTGTCGTTCTCAGGGCGCTGTGTCATTTTCAGGGCGCTGTGTCATTCTAAGGGCGCTGTGTCATTCTCAGGGCGCTGTGTCATTCTCAGGGCGCTGTGTCATTCTCAGGGCGCTGTGTCATTCTCAGGGCACTGTGTCATTCTCAAGGCACTGTGTCATTCTCAGGGCGCTGTGTCGTTCTCAGGGCACTGTGTCGTTCTCAGGGCACTGTGTTGTTCTCAGAGCGCTGTGTCATTCTCAGGGCGCTATGTCATTCTCAGGGCACTATGTCGTTCTCAGGGCACTGTGTCATTCTCAGGGCGCTGTGTCATTCTCAGGGCGCTATGTCATTCTCAGGGCACTATGTCATTCTCAGGGCGCTGTGTCATTCTCAGGGCGCTGTGTCGTCCTCAGGGCGCTATGTCGTTCTCAGGGCGCAGTATCGTTCTCAGGGCGCTGTGCCATTCTCAGGGCACTGTGTCATTCTCAGGGCACTATGTCATTCTCAGGGCACTGTGTCATTCTCAGGGCGCTGTATCATTCTCAGGGCGCTGTGTCATTCTCAGTGCGCTGTGTCCATCTCAGGGCACTGTGTCATTCTCAGGACGCTGTATCATTCTCAGGGCGCTGTGTCATTCTCAGGGCGCTGTGTCGTTCTCAGGGCACTGTGTTATTCTCAGGATGCTGTATCATTCTCAGGGCGCTGTGTCATTCTCAGGGCGCTGTGTCGTTCTCAGGGCACTGTGTAATTCTCAGGGCGCTGTGTCGTTCTCAGGGCGCTGTGTCGTTCTCAGGGCGCTGTGTCATTTGCAGGGCGCTGTGTCATTTGCAGGGCGCTGTGTCATTCTAAGGGCGCTGTGTCATTCTCAGGGCGCTGTGTCATTTTCAGGGCGCTGTGTCATTCTCAGGGCGCTGTGTCGTTCTCAGGGCACTGTGTCATTCTCAAGGCACTGTGTCATTCTCAGGGCGCTGTGTCGTTCTCAGGGCACTGTGTCGTTCTCAGGGCACTGTGTTGTTCTCAGGGCGCTGTGTCATTCTCAGGGCGCTGTGTCATTCTCAGGGCACTATGTCGTTCTCAGGGCACTGTGTCATTCTCAGGGCGCTGCGTCGTTCTCAGGGCGCTGTGTCATTCTCAGGGCGCTGTGTCATTCTCAGGGCGCTGTGTCGTCCTCAGGGCGCTATGTCGTTCTCAGGGCGCTGTATCGTTCTCAGGGCGCTGTGCCATTCTCAGGGCACTGTGTCATTCTCAGGGCACTTTGTCATTCTCAGAGCACTGTGTCATTCTCAGGGCACTGTGTCATTCTCAAGGCAATGTGTCATTCTCAGGGCGCTGTATCATTCTCAGGGCGCTGTGTCATTCTCAGGGCGCTGTGTCGTTCTCAGGGCACTGTGTCATTCTCAGGACGCTGTATCATTCTCAGGGCACTGTGTCATTCTCAGGGCGCTGTGTCGTTCTCAGGGCACTGTGTCATTCTCAGGACGCTGTATCATTCTCAGGGCACTGTATCATTCTCAGGGCGCTGTGTCATTCTTAGTGCGCTGTGTCGATCTCAGGGCACTGTGTCATTCTCAGGACGCTGTATCATTCTCAGGGCGCTGTGTCATTCTCAGGGCGCTGTGTCGTTCTCAGGGCACTGTGTTATTCTCAGGATGCTGTATCATTCTCAGGGCGCTGTGTCATTCTCAGGGCGCTGTGTCGTTCTCAGGGCACTGTGTAATTCTCAGGGCGCTGTGTCGTTCTCAGGGCGCTGTGTCGTTCTCAGGGCGCTGTGTCATTTTCAGGGCGCTGTGTCATTCTAAGGGCGCTGTGTCATTCTCAGGGCGCTGTGTCATTCTCAGGGCGCTGTGTCATTCTCAGGGCGCTGTGTCATTCTCAGGGCGCTGTATCATTCTCAGGGCACTGTGTCGTTCTCAAGGCACTGTGTCATTCTCAGGGCACTGTGTCATTCTCAGGGCACTGTGTCGTTCTCAGGGCGCTGTATCATTCTCAGGGCACTGTGTAATTCTCAAGGCGTTGTGTCATTCTCAGGGCGCTGTGCCATTCTCAGGGCGCTGTGTCAATCTCAGGGCACTGTGTCATTCTCAAGGCGTTGTGTCATTCTCAGGGCGCTGTGTCATTCTCAGGGCGCTGTATCATTCTCAGGGCGTTGTGTCATTCTCAGGGCGCTGTATCATTCTCAGGACACTGTGTAATTCTCAAGGCACTGTGTCATTCTCAAGGCACTGTGTCATTCTCAAGGCGTTGTGTCGTTCTCAGGGCACTGTGTAATTCTCAAGGCACTGTGTCATTCTCAGGGCACTGTGTCATTCTCAAGGCGTTGTGTCATTCTCAAGGCACTGTGTCATCTCAGGGCACTGTGTCATTCTCAAGGCACTGTGTCATTCTCAGGGCACTGTGTCATTCTCAAGGCACTGTGTCATTCTCAAGGCACTGTGTCATTCTCAAAGCGTTGTGTCATTCTCAGGGCACTGTGTCATTCTCAGGGCACTGTGTCGTTCTCAGGGCGCTGTATCATTCTCAGGGCACTGTGTAATTCTCAAGGCGTTGTGTCATTCTCAGGGCGCTGTGTCATTCTCAGGGCGCTGTGTCATTCTCAGGGCACTGTGTCGTTCTCAGGGCACTGTGTTGTTCTCAGGGCGCTGTGTCAATCTCAGGGCGCTATGTCATTCTCAGGGCACTATGTCGTTCTCAGGGCACTGTGTCATTCTCAAGGCGTTGTGTCGTTCTCAGGGCGCTGTGTCATTCTCAGGACGCTGTGTCATTCTCATGGCGCTGTGTCGTTCTCAGGGCACTGTGTCGTTCTCAGGGCACTGTGTTGTTCTCAGGGCGCTGTGTCATTCTCAGGGCGCTATGTCATTCTCAGGGCACTATGTCGTTCTCAGGGCACTGTGTCATTCTCAGGGCGCTGTGTCGTTCTCAGGGCGCTGTGTCATTCTCAGGGCGCTATGTCATTCTCAGGGCGCTGTGTCATTCTCAGGGCGCTGTGTCGTCCTCAGGGCGCTATGTCGTTCTCAGGGCGCTGTATCGTTCTCAGGGCGCTGTGCCATTCTCAGGGCACTGTGTCATTCTCAGGGCACTATGTCATTCTCAGGGCACTGTGTCATTCTCTGGGCACTGTGTCATTCTCAAGGCACTGTGTCATTCTCAGGGCGCTGTATCATTCTCAGGGCGCTGTGTCATTCTCAGTGCGCTGTGTCGATCTCAGGACACTGTGTCATTCTCAGGACGCTGTATCATTCTCAGGGCGCTGTGTCATTCTCAGGGCACTGTGTTATTCTCAGGATGCTGTATCATTCTCAGGGCGCTGTGTCATTCTCAGGGCGCTGTGTCGTTCTCAGGGCACTGTGTAATTCTCAGGGCGCCGTGTCGTTCTCAGGGCGCTGTGTCGTTCTCAGGGCGCTGTGTCATTTTCAGGGCGCTGTGTCATTCTAAGGGCGCTGTGTCATTCTCAGGGCGCTGTGTCATTCTCAGGGTGCTGTGTCATTCTCAGGGCGCTGTGTCATTCTCAGGGCGCTGTATCATTCTCAGGGCACTGTGTCGTTCTCAAGGCACTGTGTCATTCTCAGGGCACTGTGTCATTCTCAGGGCACTGTGTCGTTCTCAGGGCGCTGTATCATTCTCAGGGCACTGTGTAATTCTCAAGGCGTTGTGTCATTCTCAGGGCGCTGTGTCATTCTCAGGGCGCTGTGTCATTCTCAGGGCACTGTGTCATTCTCAGGGCGTTGTGTCATTCTCAGGGCGCTGTGTCATTCTCAGGGCGCTGTATCATTCTCAGGGCGCTGTGTCATTCTCAGGGCGTTGTGTCATTCTCAGGGCGCTGTATCATTCTCAGGACACTGTGTCATTCTCAAGGAACTGTGTCATTCTCAAGGCACTGTGTCATTCTCAAGGCGTTGTGTCGTTCTCAGGGCACTGTGTAATTCTCAAGGCACTGTGTCATTCTCAGGGCACTGTGTCAATCTCAAGGCGTTGTGTCATTCTCAAGGAACTGTGTCATTCTCAGGGCGCTGTATCATTATCAGGGCGCTGTGTCATTCTCAGGGCGCTGTGTCGTTCTCAGGGCACTGTGTCATTCTCAGGACGCTGTATCATTCTCAGGGCGCTGTGTCATTCTCAGGGCGCTGTGTCATTCTCAGGGCACTATGTCATTCTCAGGGCGCTGTGTCGTTCTCAGGGCGCTGTGTCGTTCTCAGGGCGCTGTGTCATTTTCAGGGCGCTGTGTCATTCTAAGGGCGCTGTGTCATTCTTAGTGCGCTGTGTCGATCTCAGGGCACTGTGTCATTCTCAGGACGCTGTATCATTCTCAGGGCGCTGTGTCATTCTCAGGGCGCTGTGTCATTCTCAGGGCACTGTGTCATTCTCAGGGCGCTGTGTCATTCTCAGGGCTCTGTATCATTCTCAGGGCGCTGTGTCATTCTCAGGGCGCTGTGTCATTCTCAGGGCGCTGTGTTATTCTCAGGGCGCTGTGTCGTTCTCAGGGCGCTGTGTCGTTCTCAGGGCACTGTGTCATTCTCAGGGCACTGTGTCATTCTCAGGGCGCTGTGTCATTCTCAGGGCGCTGTATCATTCTCAGGGCGCTGTATCATTCTCAGGGCACTGTGTCGTTCTCAAGGCACTGTGTCATTCTCAGGGCACTGTGTCATTCTCAGGGCACTGTGTCGTTCTCAGGGCGCTGTATCATTCTCAGGGCACTGTGTAATTCTCAAGGCGTTGTGTCATTCTCAGGGCACTGTGTCATTCTCAGGGCGCTGTGTCATTCTCAGGGCACTGTGTCATTCTCAAGGCGTTGTGTCATTCTCAGGGCGCTGTGTCATTCTCAGGGCGCTGTATCATTCTCAGGGCGCTGTGTCATTCTCAGGGCGTTGTGTCATTCTCAGGGCGCTGTATCATTCTCAGGACACTGTGTCATTCTCAAGGCACTGTGTCATTCTCAAGGCACTGTGTCATTCTCAAGGCGTTGTGTCGTTCTCAGGGCACTGTGTAATTCTCAAGGCACTGTGTCATTCTCAGGGCACTGTGTCATTCTCAAGGCGTTGTGTCATTCTCAAGGCACTGTGTCATTCTCAGGGCACTGTGTCATTCTCAAGGCACTGTGTCATTCTCAGGGCACTGTGTCATTCTCAAGGCACTGTGTCATTCTCAAGGCACTGTGTCATTCTCAAGGCGTTGTGTCATTCTCAGGGTGCTGTATCATTCTCAGGGCACTGTGTCATTCTCAGGGCACTGTGTCATTCTCAAGGCGTTGTGTCGTTCTCAGGGCATTGTGTCGTTCTCAGGGCGTTGTGTCGTTCTCATGGCACTGTGTCATTCTCAGGGCACTGTGTCATTCTCAGGGCACTGTGTCATTCTTAAGGCGTTGTGTCGTTCTCAGGGCGCTGTGTCATTCTCAGGACGCTGTGTCATTCTCAGGGCGCTGTGTCGTTCTCAGGGCACTGTGTCGTTCTCAGGCCACTGTGTTGTTCTCAGGGCGCTGTGTCATTCTCAGGGCGCTATGTCATTCTCAGGGCACTATGTCGTTCTCAGGGCACTGTGTCATTCTCAGGGCGCTGTGTCGTTCTCAGGGCGCTGTGTCATTCTCAGGGCGCTATGTCATTCTCAGGGCGCTGTGTCATTCTCAGGGCGCTGTGTCGTCCTCAGGGCGCTATGTCGTTCTCAGGGCGCTGTATGGTTCTCAGGGCGCTGTGCCATTCTCAGGGCACTGTGTCATTCTCAGGGCACTATGTCATTCTCAGGGCACTGTGTCATTCTCAGGGCACTGTCATTCTCAAGGCACTGTGTCATTCTCAGGGCACTGTGTCATTCTCAGGGCACTGTATCATTCTCAGGGCGCTGTGTCATTCTTAGTGCGCTGTGTCGATCTCAGGGCACTGTGTCATTCTCAGGACGCTGTATCATTCTCAGGGCGCTGTGTCATTCTCAGGGCGCTGTGTCGTTCTCAGGGCACTGTGTTATTCTCAGGATGCTGTATCATTCTCAGGGCGCTGTGTCATTCTCAGGGCGCTGTGTCGTTCTCAGGGCACTGTGTAATTCTCAGGGCGCTGTGTCGTTCTCAGGGCGCTGTGTCGTTCTCAGGGCGCTGTGTCATTTTCAGGGCGCTGTGTCATTCTAAGGGCGCTGTGTCATTCTCAGGGCGCTGTGTCATTCTCAGGGCGCTGTGTCATTCTCAGGGCGCTGTGTCATTCTCAGGGCGCTGTATCATTCTCAGGGCACTGTGTCGTTCTCAAGGCACTGTGTCATTTACAGGGCACTGTGTCATTCTCAGGGCACTGTGTCGTTCTCAGGGCGCTGTATCATTCTCAGGGCACTGTGTAATTCTCAAGGCGTTGTGTCATTCTCAGGGCGCTGTGCCATTCTCAGGGCGCTGTGTCATTCTCAGGGCACTGTGTCATTCTCAAGGCGTTGTGTCATTCTCAGGGCGCTGTGTCATTCTCAGGGCGCTGTATCATTCTCAGGGCGTTGTGTCATTCTCAGGGCGCTGTATCATTCTCAGGACACTGTGTAATTCTCAAGGCACTGTGTCATTCTCAAGGCACTGTGTCATTCTCAAGGCGTTGTGTCGTTCTCAGGGCACTGTGTAATTCTCAAGGCACTGTGTCATTCTCAGGGCACTGTGTCATTCTCAAGGCGTTGTGTCATTCTCAAGGCACTGTGTCATTCTCAGGGCACTGTGTCATTCTCAAGGCACTGTGTCATTCTCAGGGCACTGTGTCATTCTCAAGGCACTGTGTCATTCTCAAGGCACTGTGTCATTCTCAAAGCGTTGTGTCATTCTCAGGGTGCTGTATCATTCTCAGGGCACTGTGTCATTCTCAGGGCACTGTGTCATTCTCAAGGCGTTGTGTCGTTCTCAGGGCGTTGTGTCGTTCTCAGGGCGTTGTGTCGTTCTCATGGCACTGTGTCATTCTCAGGGCACTGTGTCATTCTCAGGGCACTGTGTCATTCTCAAGGCGTTGTGTCGTTCTCAGGGCGCTGTGTCATTCTCAGGACGCTGTGTCATTCTCAGGGCGCTGTGTCGTTCTCAGGGCACTGTGTCGTTCTCAGGGCACTGTGTTGTTCTCAGGGCGCTGTGTCATTCTCAGGGCGCTATGTCATTCTCAGGGCACTATGTCGTTCTCAGGGCACTGTGTCATTCTCAGGGCGCTGTGTCGTTCTCAGGGCGCTGTGTCATTCTCAGGGCGCTATGTCATTCTCAGGGCGCTGTGTCATTCTCAGGGCGCTGTGTCGTCCTCAGGGCGCTATGTCGTTCTCAGGGCGCTGTATCGTTCTCAGGGCGCTGTGCCATTCTCAGGGCACTGTGTCATTCTCAGGGCACTATGTCATTCTCAGGGCACTGTGTCATTCTCAGGGCACTGTGTCATTCTCAAGGCACTGTGTCATTCTCAGGGCGCTGTATCATTCTCAGGGCGCTGTGTCATTCTCAGTGCGCTGTGTCGATCTCAGGGCACTGTGTCATTCTGAGGACGCTGTATCATTCTCAGGGCGCTGTGTCATTCTCAGGGCGCTGTGTCGTTCTCAGGGCACTGTGTTATTCTCAGGATGCTGTATCATTCTCAGGGTGCTGTGTCATTCTCAGGGCGCTGTGTCGTTCTCAGGGCACTGTGTAATTCTCAGGGCGCTGTGTCGTTCTCAGGGCGCTGTGTCGTTCTCAGGGCGCTGTGTCATTTTCAGGGCGCTGTGTCATTCTAAGGGCGCTGTGTCATTCTCAGGGCGCTGTGTCATTCTCAGGGCGCTGTGTCATTCTCAGGGCGCTGTGTCATTCTCAGGGCACTGTGTCATTCTCAAGGCACTGTGTCATTCTCAGGGCGCTGTGTCGTTCTCAGGGCACTGTGTCGTTCTCAGGGCACTGTGTTGTTCTCAGAGCGCTGTGTCATTCTCAGGGCGCTATGTCATTCTCAGGGCACTATGTCGTTCTCAGGGCACTGTGTCATTCTCAGGGCGCTGTGTCATTCTCAGGGCGCTATGTCATTCTCAGGGCACTATGTCATTCTCAGGGCGCTGTGTCATTCTCAGGGCGCTGTGTCGTCCTCAGGGCGCTATGTCGTTCTCAGGGCGCAGTATCGTTCTCAGGGCGCTGTGCCATTCTCAGGGCACTGTGTCATTCTCAGGGCACTATGTCATTCTCAGGGCACTGTGTCATTCTCAGGGCGCTGTATCATTCTCAGGGCGCTGTGTCATTCTCAGTGCGCTGTGTCCATCTCAGGGCACTGTGTCATTCTCAGGACGCTGTATCATTCTCAGGGCGCTGTGTCATTCTCAGGGCGCTGTGTCGTTCTCAGGGCACTGTGTTATTCTCAGGATGCTGTATCATTCTCAGGGCGCTGTGTCATTCTCAGGGCGCTGTGTCGTTCTCAGGGCACTGTGTAATTCTCAGGGCGCTGTGTCGTTCTCAGGGCGCTGTGTCGTTCTCAGGGCGCTGTGTCATTTGCAGTGCGCTGTGTCATTCTAAGGGCGCTGTGTCATTCTCAGGGCGCTGTGTCATTTTCAGGGCGCTGTGTCATTCTCAGGGCGCTGTGTCGTTCTCAGGGCACTGTGTTATTCTCAGGATGCTGTATCATTCTCAGGGTGCTGTGTCATTCTCAGGGCGCTGTGTCGTTCTCAGGGCACTGTGTCGTTCTCAGGGCACTGTGTTGTTCTCAGGGCGCTGTGTCATTCTCAGGGCGCTGTGTCATTCTCAGGGCACTATGTCGTTCTCAGGGCACTGTGTCATTCTCAGGGCGCTGCGTCGTTCTCAGGGCGCTGTGTCATTCTCAGGGCGCTGTGTCATTCTCAGGGCGCTGTGTTGTCCTCAGGGCGCTATGTCGTTCTCAGGGCGCTGTATCGTTCTCAGGGCGCTGTGCCATTCTCAGGGCACTGTGTCATTCTCAGGGCACTTTGTCATTCTCAGGGCACTGTGTCATTCTCAGGGCACTGTGTCATTCTCAAGGCAATGTGTCATTCTCAGGGCGCTGTATCATTCTCAGGGCGCTGTGTCATTCTCAGGGCGCTGTGTCGTTCTCAGGGCACTGTGTCATTCTCAGGACGCTGTATCATTCTCAGGGCACTGTGTCATTCTCAGGGCGCTGTGTCGTTCTCAGGGCACTGTGTCATTCTCAGGACGCTGTATCATTCTCAGGGCACTGTATCATTCTCAGGGCGCTGTGTCATTCTTAGTGCGCTGTGTCGATCTCAGGGCACTGTGTCATTCTCAGGACGCTGTATCATTCTCAGGGCGCTGTGTCATTCTCAGGGCGCTGTGTCGTTCTCAGGGCACTGTGTTATTCTCAGGATGCTGTTTCATTCTCAGGGCGCTGTGTCATTCTCAGGGCGCTGTGTCGTTCTCAGGGCACTGTGTAATTCTCAGGGCGCTGTGTCGTTCTCAGGGCGCTGTGTCGTTCTCAGGGCGCTGTGTCATTTTCAGGGCGCTGTGTCATTCTAAGGGCGCTGTGTCATTCTCAGGGCGCTGTGTCATTCTCAGGGCGCTGTGTCATTCTCAGGGCGCTGTGTCATTCTCAGGCGCTGTATCATTCTCAGGCACTGTGTCGTTCTCAAGGCACTGTGTCATTCTCAGGGCACTGTGTCATTCTCAGGGCACTGTGTCGTTCTCAGGGCGCTGTATCATTCTCAGGGCACTGTGTAATTCTCAAGGCGTTTTGTCATTCTCAGGGCGCTGTGCCATTCTCAGGGCGCTGTGTCATTCTCAGGGCACTGTGTCATTCTCAAGGCGTTGTGTCATTCTCAGGGCGCTGTGTCATTCTCAGGGCGCTGTATCATTCTCAGGGCGTTGTGTCATTCTCAGGGCGCTGTATCATTCTCAGGACACTGTGTAATTCTCAAGGCACTGTGTCATTCTCAAGGCACTGTGTCATTCTCAAGGCGTTGTGTCGTTCTCAGGGCACTGTGTAATTCTCAAGGCACTGTGTCATTCTCAGGGCACTGTGTCATTCTCAAGGCGTTGTGTCATTCTCAAGGCACTGTGTCATTCTCAGGGCACTGTGTCATTCTCAAGGCACTGTGTCATTCTCAGGGCGTTGTGTCGTTCTCATGGCACTGTGTCATTCTCAGGGCACTGTGTCATTCTCAGGGCACTGTGTCATTCTCAAGGCGTTGTGTCGTTCTCAGGGCGCTGTGTCATTCTCAGGACGCTGTGTCATTCTCAGGGCGCTGTGTCGTTCTCAGGGCACTGTGTCGTTCTCAGGGCACTGTGTTGTTCTCAGGGCGCTGTGTCATTCTCAGGGCGCTATGTCATTCTCAGGGCACTATGTCGTTCTCAGGGCACTGTGTCATTCTCAGGGCGCTGTGTCGTTCTCAGGGCGCTGTGTCATTCTCAGGGCGCTATGTCATTCTCAGGGCGCTGTGTCATTCTCAGGGCGCTGTGTCGTCCTCAGGGCGCTATGTCGTTCTCAGGGCGCTGTATCGTTCTCAGGGCGCTGTGCCATTCTCAGGGCACTGTGTCATTCTCAGGGCACTATGTCATTCTCAGGGCACTGTGTCATTCTCAGGGCACTGTGTCATTCTCAAGGCACTGTGTCATTCTCAGGGCGCTGTATCATTCTCAGGGCGCTGTGTCATTCTCAGTGCGCTGTGTCGATCTCAGGGCACTGTGTCATTCTGAGGACGCTGTATCATTCTCAGGGCGCTGTGTCATTCTCAGGGCGCTGTGTCGTTCTCAGGGCACTGTGTTATTCTCAGGATGCTGTATCATTCTCAGGGCGCTGTGTCATTCTCAGGGCGCTGTGTCGTTCTCAGGGCACTGTGTAATTCTCAGGGCGCTGTGTCGTTCTCAGGGCGCTGTGTCGTTCTCAGGGCGCTGTGTCATTTTCAGGGCGCTGTGTCATTCTAAGGGCGCTGTGTCATTCTCAGGGCGCTGTGTCATTCTCAGGGCGCTGTGTCATTCTCAGGGCGCTGTGTCATTCTCAGGGCACTGTGTCATTCTCAAGGCACTGTGTCATTCTCAGGGCGCTGTGTCGTTCTCAGGGCACTGTGTCGTTCTCAGGGCACTGTGTTGTTCTCAGAGCGCTGTGTCATTCTCAGGGCGCTATGTCATTCTCAGGGCACTATGTCGTTCTCAGGGCACTGTGTCATTCTCAGGGCGCTGTGTCATTCTCAGGGCGCTATGTCATTCTCAGGGCACTATGTCATTCTCAGGGCGCTGTGTCATTCTCAGGGCGCTGTGTCGTCCTCAGGGCGCTATGTCATTCTCAGGACGCTGTGTTGTCCTCAGGGCGCTATGTCGTTCTCAGGGCGCTGTATCGTTCTCAGGGCGCTGTGCCATTCTCAGGGCGCTATGTCATTCTCAGGGCACTGTGTTGTTCTCAGGGCGCTGTGTCATTCTCAGGGCGCTGTGTCATTCTCAGGGCACTATGTCGTTCTCAGGGCACTGTGTCATTCTCAGGGCGCTGCGTCGTTCTCAGGGCGCTGTGTCATTCTCAGGGCGCTGTGTCATTCTCAGGGCGCTGTGTTGTCCTCAGGGCGCTATGTCGTTCTCAGGGCGCTGTATCGTTCTCAGGCGCTGTGCCATTCTCAGGGGCACTGTGTCATTCTCAGGGCACTTTGTCATTCTCAGGGCACTGTGTCATTCTCAGGGCACTGTGTCATTCTCAAGGCAATGTGTCATTCTCAGGCGCTGTATCATTCTCAGGGCGCTGTGTCATTCTCAGGGCGCTGTGTCGTTCTCAGGGCACTGTGTCATTCTCAGGACGCTGTATCATTCTCAGGGCACTGTGTCCATTCTCAGGGCGCGGTGTCGTTCTCAGGGCACTGTGTCATTCTCAGGACGCTGTATCATTCTCAGGGCACTGTATCATTCTCAGGGCGCTGTGTCATTCTTAGTGCGCTGTGTCGATCTCAGGGCACTGTGTCATTCTCAGGGACGCTGTATCATTCTCAGGGCGCTGTGTCATTCTCAGGGCGCTGTGTCGTTTCTCAGGCACTGTGTTATTCTCAGGATGCGTATCATTCTCAGGGCGCTGTGTCATTCTCAGGGCGCTGTGTCGTTCTCAGGGCACTGTGTAATTCTCAGGGCGCTGTGTCGTTCTCAGGGCGCTGTGTCGTTCTCAGGGCGCTGTGTCATTTTCAGGGCGCTGTGTCCATTCTAAGGGCGCTGTGTCATTCTCAGGGCGCTGTGTCATTCTCAGGGCGCTGTGTCATTCTCAGGGCGCTGGTTCATTCTCAGGGCGCTGTATCATTCTCAGGGCACTGTGTCGTTCTCAAGGCACTGTGTCATTCTCAGGGCACTGTGTCATTCTCAGGGCACTGTGTCGTTCTCAGGGCCTGTATCATTCTCAGGGCACTGTGTAATTCTCAAGGCGTTGTGTCATTCTCAGGGCGCTGTGCCATTCTCAGGGCGCTGTGTCATTCTCAGGGCCTGTGTCATTCTCAAGGCGTTGTGTCATTCTCATGGGCGCTGTGTCATTCTCAGGGCGCTGTATCATTCTCAGGGCGTTGTGTCATTCTCAGGGCGCTGTATCATTCTCAGGACACTGTGTAATTCTCAAGGCACTGTGTTCATTCTCAAGGCACTGTGTCATTCTCAAGGCGTTGTGTCGTTCTCAGGGCACTGTGTAATTCTCAAGGCACTGTGTCATTCTCAGGGCACTGTGTCATTCTCAAGGCGTTGTGTCATTCTCAAGGCACTGTGTCATTCTCAGGGCACTGTGTCATTCTCAAGGCACTGTGTCATTCTCAGGGCGTTGTGTCGTTCTCATGGCACTGTGTCATTCTCAGGGCACTGTGTCATTCTCAGGGCACTGTGTCATTCTCAAGGCGTTGTGTCGTTCTCAGGGCGCTGTGTCATTCTCAGGACGCTGTGTCATTCTCAGGGCGCGCTGTGTCGTTCTCAAGGCACTGTGTCGTTCTCAGGGCACTGTGTTGTTCTCAGGGCGCTGTGTCATTCTCAGGGCGCTATGTCATTCTCAGGGCACTAGTCGTTCTCAGGGCACTGTGTCATTCTCAGGGCGCTGTGTCGTTCTCAGGGCGCTGTGTCATTCTCAGGCGCTATGTCATTCTCAGGGCGCTGTGTCATTCTCAGGGCGCTGTGTCGTCCTCAGGGCGCTATGTCGTTCTCAGGGCGCTGTATCGTTCTCAGGGCGCTGTGCCATTCTCAGGGCACTGTGTCATTCTCAGGGCACTATGTCATTCTCAGGGCACTGTGTCATTCTCAGGGCACTGTGTCATTCTCAGGGCGCTGTATCATTCTCAGGGCGCTGTGTCATTCTCAGTGCGCTGTGTCGATCTCAGGGCACTGTGTCATTCTGAGGACGCTGTATCATTCTCAGGGCGCTGTGTCATTCTCAGGGCGCTGTGTCGTTCTCAGGGCACTGTGTTATTCTCAGGATGCTGTATCATTCTCAGGGCGCTGTGTCATTCTCAGGGCGCTGTGTCGTTCTCAGGGCACTGTGTAATTCTCAGGGCGCTGTGTCGTTCTCAGGGCGCTGTGTCGTTCTCAGGGCGCTGTGTCATTTTCAGGGCGCTGTGTCATTCTAAGGGCGCTGTGTCATTCCAGGGCGCTGTGTCATTCTCAGGGCGCTGTGTCATTCTCAGGGCGCTGTGTCATTCTCAGGGCACTGTGTCATTCTCAAGGCACTGTGTCATTCTCAGGGCGCTGTGTCGTTCTCAGGGCACTGTGTCGTTCTCAGGGCACTGTGTCATTCTCAGGGCGCTGTGTCATTCTCAGGGCGCTATGTCATTCTCAGGGCACTATGTCATTCCAGGGCCTGTGTCATTCTCAGGGCGCTGTGTCGTCCTCAGGGCGCTATGTCGTTCTCAGGGCGCAGTATCGTTCTCAGGGTGCTGTGCCATTCTCAGGGCACTGTGTCATTCTCAGGGTACTATGTCATTCTCAGGGCACTGTGTCATTCTCAGGGCGCTGTATCATTCTCAGGGCGCTGTGTCATTCTCAGTGCGCTGTGTCCATCTCAGGGCACTTTGTCATTCTCAGGACGCTGTATCATTCTCAGGGCGCTGTGTCATTCTCAGGGCGCTGTGTCGTTCTCAGGGCACTGTGTTATTCTCAGATGCT
>NC_083840.1:2838732-2860541 GCF_015708825.2 Lethenteron reissneri
GATTTGGCAACAGCGCTCGCGTCGAGCCCAGGGTCTCTCGTGCTGGACGAGAGTTGTCGGCTTCAATGCTCGTGTGCGGAGACACCGAGGCGAGGGGTGTAAGTAGCCGACATTTGGTAAACATGGCACGGGAACAAATGGCACACGTGGACACCGGGACACAAACATTTCACGATGAAACAGGACTCTACTAACAGTTAAAAGTGGTGTGCTAACAGTTATAAGTACTGTACTGACGGTTGTATACAGATATGAATGAAAGAGATGATTCATCCCAAACCCCGAACCTGTTTCATTGTGCCTTCTTTCTCTCCAGAATTGATCACTCGTGCCATTTTTACTTCCTTTACCAGTTTTACCTGTGACATTTTTATCTGTTTTACTTGTGCCGAGGTGCCTTCTTCCAATAAATGTTTTTGGAAAAAACCGTGAAATTCAATCAATGGCTGTCTATCTCTCACTCTTCGTGTATCTCTCTCCGTGTCTCTCTCTCCGTGTCTCAGTGTCTCTCTCTCCGTGTCTCTCTCTCTCCGTGTCTCTCTCCTCTCCGTGTCTCTCTCCTTGTCTCTCTCTCTGCTCCGGCAGTACATATACTAAAATTGGAACGATACAGAGAAGATTAGCATGGCCCCTGCGCAAGGATGACACCCAAATTCGTGAAGCGTTCTCTCCGTGTCTCTCTCTCTCCACCTGTTTGGGTGCGGCCGCACGAACCTGTTGCTCCCGCTCCAACGTTGGTGTGGATGGAGGCCTGGGCTCACGTGATAGCCTGAGCCTAGGCTGAGAGAGCGCCCACGCGTTTATAGACGCTTTACCCCGCTTTTTTTTTCGTTTATTGAGTCGTCGTGTTCAACATCCTTCTCTTCCTTCACTGTGAGTTCTCCGTTTCTTTCACGTGGTGCTGGTTTT
This sequence comes from Lethenteron reissneri, assembly GCF_015708825.2. Lineage (NCBI taxonomy): Eukaryota > Metazoa > Chordata > Hyperoartia > Petromyzontiformes > Petromyzontidae > Lethenteron > Lethenteron reissneri. Next base: position 2,839,642 of record NC_083840.1, read on the forward strand.
ATTTGTTTTGTATGTTTTTCTTCCATCCCTACGGCACCCTCTCCGTGTCTCTATCTGTGTGTCCCTCCCCCGTGTCCATCTCTCTGTGTCTCTCTCCCCCCTCCGTGTCTCTCTCTCTGCGCCCCCCCCCCCGTGTCTCTCTGTGTGCTCTCTCTCTGTGTCTCTCTCCCTGGTCTCACTCACTCACTCGCAGCACTCTCTCTTTCTCTCGTGTGGGTTTCCTTTGTTCTTTTTTCTCTCCTTTCTTTCTAGTGAGTTCCTCCTTGGTTTCATGGGTCTTGTGGGTTTAGGTGGGTCTTTATTATTTTTGTGAGCATTTATTTATTTATTTTCCCCTCCAATTTATTTGGGGTAGTGCAGCCGCGTTTTGCACGCTAGGGTGCTGTCGCCAAGCATCATGGCACAGTACCCCAAGCTTGAAACCCTCTCGCGAAGGAACGGCGTGATGGTGTTCCCCCCGCCCGAGATCACCGTTGAGGCCGTCGTCGCGGCGGCGGCTGAGGTCATCGGCATGGCGGGCATCCTCGTTAGCGAACGGGAAAATCACGGGGTCGTCCTTTATACGGGGGGAGGCCATGGTGGCGCGCCTTGCAGAGACGGGGCTGGACGTGGGGGGGGAGCTGTTTTTACAGTGCACCCCCCTCTCCTCGCCTGCCGTGAAGGTGCTCCTCTCCGGCGCGCCGCCATTCCTGAAATGTGCGGACCTGCAGCGGGACCTCCTCCGCTTCGGCACCGTAGTGTCCCGCGTCATCATGTTGCCATTGCGGACGAGGGACACGAGGATGGCACATATAATGTCGCTGCGGCCACAGACATTATGATATTGAAGGACGGCAATACAGAACTCAACGTGACCCTGAAGTATACCATCGAGGGACACGTTTACACCGTATACGCCTCCACGGCTGTACAGCGTTGCTTCGGCTGCGGCGGCGTCGGCCACACCCGGAGGAGCTGCCCGACCAAGGGCAAGGAGAACGTTGCTCCACCCGTGCCGGCGCATGCTGAGCAGCGGCAGCAGCAGCAGCAACAACAGCAGCAGCAGCAACAACCACAACAACGGCAGCAGCAACAACAACAGCAGCAGCAACAGCAGCAGCAGCAACAACCACAACCACAGCAGCAACAGCAGCAGGAACGCGCTGACCCTGCGCCTGGCCGCGCAGAGCCGGCGCCTGAAGGCGACAAAGATGGCTTCGTGCTAGTTAGGTCACGAAAGCGAAAAGCCAAAGCCAGCCGAGCAGAGGGGGGGTGCGACGGCACCTTTCCAAAGCGGGCGGGCACCGCTGGCGGCACCACCGAGCCGGACGGCTGCCCAGAAGGGGCGGCAGGGAGCGGCAGTGAGGGCACGGCGGAGAACACGGTGAGCACAGCCGCCGCCGCCGCCGGCGGCCAAAACCACCCGCCGGATGCGACCGAGGCAGAGGGACGACCACCGGACCCAGCCGCGGCCACACCGGCACGAGCAGAGGAGCGACTGCGGGCCACCGTCGCGCCTGAGGGCGCAGCGCCACCTGAGGGGACCGCCCCATCGCTCGGCGGGGCGACGACCACGGATCCCGCGGATGAGGCACGCCCCGAGCAGGGTGAGACCCCGGCTCCTTGCAGCGCAATGGAAGAGATGGCGGTCACGCCGAGGGGGACGACGACGTTCTACCCGCCTCGACGTGCGACGGGGAGGGGGCCGCGGAGGCCACAGAAGGAGAGCACCCCGAGCCTGGCGAGACCCCGGTTCCGCCCGGGTCATCGGAGGAAGTGACGGCCGGAGTACGCGCCGACACACACGGGGACTCTGACGACGAAGAGCAGTCGGGGTCCGACGTCGAAGGAGCCAGTGAAATGGTTTTTTCGGGAGTAGGAGGGGAGCAGGAGTACGCACCCGAAACCGTCCAAAGCTTCCTCCAATCGTCCTTCAGGAGCTTCCCCGATGTGATGGGCTTCCTGAACACCGCACAAAATATACAACGGGACCCCAATAAATGCGGCTTCAGCCAGCAGGAATGCTACCGGTTGCAGAAGTTTGTACAAAAACTGAGGAAGGGGTGCACCCCCCTTCCGCAGTGACCACCGGTGGCACCCACCCCCCCCCCCTATTGCAATGGCGTCAGGCGTCCGCGTGGCGAGTCTGAATTGCAATAGTGCTCGAAGCGATGAGAGATGGAGACGCATGTGTCGTTTTCGTGTCGACCAAAACGTCGAAGTGGCGCTCCTACAGGAGACACACCTCGACGCCACGCTGCAGGCTCAACGACAACACCTCATGGGCGGCCGGTTCTTCTTTAGCCACGGGGAGGCCAACCGGGGGGGGTCGCGATTGTGTGCGGCAAAAAATTCACTCCTGACCATGTGATCTTTAGGGAGATCGTGAAGGGACACCTGATTACGGCCGAGTTTGTGCTCGGCGACGTCAGGCTGCGGGTAGTCAACGTGTACGCACCGAGCGCGACCCGCGAGAGGGGGCTCTTCTTCTCGGGCGCACTGAGGGACACCCTGGAGGAAGCCGACTCGGACGAGGTGCTCACGATCGTCGGGGGTGATTTTAATTGCACCCTCGACCCGACTCTCGACCGTAATGGCGCCGAGCCTCACCCGGAGACTGCGCAGGCGTTGGCTGACATAGTACGGAGGCTAAACCTACTCGACACGTGGCGCCTGCAACATCCGGCCCAGCGGCAATATACGTGGTGCCGGTGTGGTGCACAAGGGCGGATCAGCCTCGCACGGCTGGACCGACTCTACGTGAATGCCGACAGTGCTAACCTGCTCGGCGAAAGCAGGGTGGTCCCGTCCGGTTTTTCCGACCACCACCTGGTGTCGGTGCGCTTGCGTCTCCCCCTTCTTGGGCACCGCAGACCCTACTGGCGTTTTAACCTGCAACTCTTAGACAATGCGGACTTCCAGAGAGCTTTCAGGGCCTTCTGGAAGGGGTGGCTAACACAAAAGGGCAACTTTGACACGCTCCAGCAATGGTGGGATAATGGGAAGGTACAGATAGGGTCACTATGCCAGCGGTTTATGAGCCAGCAGCAGCAGCTAGGCGGGAATGGGAAGAGCGGTTACGGGATGAGCTGCTGGCGCTGGAAGCAGAGCTGGGCTCACCCCAAACTAATGCGGATTACCGCACGCTCTTGGAGCAGCAACGGCTGGTGAGGTCTGTGTCAGACCGGGAAGCCTATAAGGCCTTTGCGAATCAGAGAATGCAACATCTGCTAAAGATGGATGCGCCTACCAAATTATTTTTCACGCAACAGAGGCAGCCAGTCACCAAAAACCTATTTCCAGCCTGCAGGCACCGAGTGGTGAAGTCCACATGAGCGACGAGGGCATCGCTAGGGTCGTTAGGGCTTTTTACCAGGATCTGTTTACTGCAGAAAGCATCCAGGGGGATGCTCTTGGGGAATTGTTAGAGGGTGTGCCTAGACTGACCCTCCCGAGATGGAACAGCTGGAAGGGCTGATCACCCTCCAGGAACTGGAGGCTGCGGTGAGTGGCCTAGCTACTGGGAAGGCGCCTGGGATCGATGGCCTCCCAGCCGAGTTCTTCAAAGCTTTTTGGGGTGAGCTCGGCCCTTCCCTGGTCGAGGTGCTGAATGCGAGTCTAGCAAAAGGGGAGTTGCCGCAGAGTTGCAGGAGAGCAGTGGTTACCCTGTTGCCCAAGAAGGGGGACTTGCGCCTCGTAGCGAACTGGCGGCCGGTGTCCGTGTTATGCACGGACTATAAGATCGTCGCAAAGGCGTTGGTTAACCGGTTGAAGGGCGCGGCGGGGAGGATCATCCAGCCGGAACAGACATGCTGTATCCCGGGGCGGTCTATCCATGATAACATCGGGGTGGTCAGAGACGTGATCGACCTGGCAGACACCCATGGACTGGACACCGGCCTCCTTTTTCTCGATCAAGAGAAGGCTTTTGACCGAGTCAGCCACGACTACATGTATGCGGTGCTAAGGTCTTTTGGGTTTGGCCAGGGATTTATTGCGTACGTGAGGCTCCTCTACACGAATGTGTCCAGCCTCCTCAAGCTGAATAATCGGCTCCGTGCCCCCCTGGTCGTTACGAGGGGTGTTAGGCAGGGATGCCCACTCTCGGGGCTGCTCTATGCGCTCTGCATCGAGCCGCTATTATTAACGCTGAACCGGACCCTGTCGGGCTTCCGAATCCCTGGGACGGAAAATGCTGCGGTAAAGGTCTCGGCGTACGCGGACGACGTGTGCGCGGTGGTCAACGACGCGAGAGACGTGGCGGCGGTGCACAGGGCGGTCGTCCTCTACGAGAGCGCCTCCTCCGCAAAGGTGAACTGGCCAAAGTGCGAGGCGCTGTGTCTGGGGCCGCGGGGGACGATGCGCGCCGTGACGCTCCCAGGGGGGGTGGAGTGGGGCACGGAGGGCACCAATTACCTGGGGGTGTACCTGGGTAACCCGGCCACTGTGGCCAGGAATTGGATGTGGCGGAGAAGATTGGAGGGAGGTTGCAGGCGTGGACCCGTTTCGCTCCGCAAATGTCGTACAGGGGACGGGTCCTCGTCGTTAATAACCTGGCGGCGGCCATGCTGTGGCATAAGGCCAGAGTCCTCCACCCCCCAGACTGGCTGTTGACGAAAGTACAGAGGGCTTTCACCGCCTTCGTCTGGCACGGAAGGCACTGGCAGAGGCCGGGGGTCCTCTGTTTGCCAGTGGAGGAGGGAGGCCAGGGCCTAGTGAGCGTCGCCAGCAGGGTGATGGCGTTCAGGGTCCTGGACATAAGGCGCCTGCTGTACGAGCCAGAGGAGCAGCCCTGGAAGGCCCTGGCCCTCGGCTTGCTGAGACAGGCCGGAAGGCTTGGGTACGGCCGCGAGCTCTTCCTGACGGACCTGGGGCTGGTAGACCAGTCGCCGCTGCCGAGGTATTATCGCAGCCTGCTAGATGCTTGGCGTAGTCTTGAATGGGAGAGGGCGCCCGCGGACTATGATGCAAAACTTTTTCTGCGGGAGCCGCTACTCGCTAACGACCTCTTCCAGGGCCTGAAGGGGGAACGCACCCTGGCCGCGCGGTTTGTTGCCGGAGGGGTGAGCAGGGTCAGCGACCTGGTGGACCCTAGCCGGCGAAGGTTGGAGAACGGCTCCGGAACTCTCAGAAGCGGCCGGGCTGCGCTCCATGCTCGCCGGGACCAAACTGTTGCGGGAAGTCCTGCGGGCGACGAAGAGACTCGGAGTGGGGCTGGGAGAGTCGGGCGACAGGGAGGGACCCTCCTTCCCCAGCTGACCTTCTCCTGTGCCGTCCCCTCTGATCGCGAGGACGGGGGAAAATTATTAAAGATGGAGAACAGCAGGAGTGTCTCGCTGGCGGAAGTCCACAAGAAAAAGCTCTACACCGCCTGCGTAAATGCGCTGCACTTCCAGGACTTGGAGGAGCTGCCAGACATGAAGTGGAGGATATTTCTCTGCGCTGACGGACGCTGGCCCCCAGTGGCGTGATATGTACCGGCCCCCCACTGCCAAAAGATGTGGCGACCTCCAATGGAGAGTAGCGCACTGGACTGTGCCGTCGGCGGTGTGGGTCAGCCGGGCCGTGCCGGGAGCTCCGGACACGTGCGCATTGAGTGAGTGAGTCTATGTGTGAGTGAGTTTATGGGTCTCTGTGTGATGAGTCTGTGGGTCTCTGTGTGGTGGGTCTATGGGTCTCTGTGTGGTGAGTCTATGGGTCTCTGTGTGTGAGTCTAAGGGTCTCTGTGTGGTGAGTCTACGGGTCTCTGTGTGTGAGTCTAAGGGTCTCTGTGTGGTGAGTCTACGGGTCTCTGAGTGGTGAGTCTGTGGGTCTCTGTGTGGTGAGTCTGTGGGTCTCTGTGTGGTGAGTCTGTGGATCTCTGTGTGGGTCTCTGTGTGATAAGTCTGTGGTTCTCTGTGTGGTGAGTCTGTGGGTCTCTGTGTGGTGAGTCTATGGGTGTCTGTGTGGTGAGTCTGTGGGTCCTCTGTGTGGCTCTCTGTGTGATGAGTCTGTGGGTCTATTTGTGGTGAGTCTATGGGTGTCTGTGTGGTGAGTCTGTGGGTCTCTGTGCGAGTCTTTGGGTCTCTGTGTGGTGAGTCTGTGGGTATCTTTGTGGCGAGTCTTTGGGTCTCTGTGTGAGTACCGGACATCACACAACTAAAAGCTTGAATAAAAAGTCGGGGTGAGGGGGGTGGGTGAGAAATAACTTTTCACCATCAATATAACAACAGCAATAAGGACGGTACTACTACAGTGGCCGCCTTGCCCACAAACACACAAACTTCCGACTCCGACTCTTGACACCTCATCCTCCACCTCTTCTCCTCTTACACCTCCGTCTCCGCGTGCCGCTCCGTCATCCGCGCCGTGACGGCCTCCTCGTCGCTGGAGGGAGCGGAGAAAGTAGGCGAGGGTGATGCGCACGTACAGGGCAGCGCGTGAGCGTGCACGGACAGTGGAACTTATTCGCGCCCGTTTCGTAGACTAAACATTTCTAATTCGGAAGACGTCACGCGACCACCGAATAAACATCGGCGGGCGTCGTCAAGGGTGGGGATCGAACCCACGACCTCCTGCGTGCCAGGCGAGGTGGTCAACATCTCTCAGTGTCTGGGATTGAACCCACGACCTCCTGCGTGCCAGGCGAGGTGGTCAACATCTCTCAGTGTCTGGCATTGAACCCACGACCTCCTGCGTGCCAGGCGAGGTGGTCAACATCTCTCAGTGTCTGGGATTGAACCCACGACCTCCTGCGTGCCAGGCGAGGTGGTCAACATCTCTCAGTGTCTGGCATTGAACCCACGACCTCCTGCGTGCCAGGCGAGGTGGTCAACATCTCTCAGTGTCTGGCATTGAACCCACGACCTCCTGCGTGCCAGGTGAGGTGGTCAACATCTCTCAGTGTCTGGCATTGAACCCACGACCTCCTGCGTGCCAGGTGAGGTGGTCAACATCTCTCAGTGTCTGGGATTGAACCCACGACCTCCTGCGTGCCAGGTGAGGTGGTCAACATCTCTCAGTGTCTGGCATTGAACCCACGACCTCCTGCGTGCCAGGCGAGGTGGTCAACATCTCTCAGTGTCTGGGATTGAACCCACGACCTCCTGCGTGCCAGGCGAGGTGGTCAACATCTCTCAGTGTCTGGGATTGAACTCACGACCTTCTGCGTGCCAAAAGAGGTAGTCAACATCTCTCAGTGTCTAGGATTGAACCCACGACCTCCTGCGTGCCAGGCGAGGTGGTCAACATCTCTCAGTGTCTGGGATTGAACCCACGACCTCCTGCGTGCCAGGCGAGGTAGTCAACATCTCTCAGTGTCTGGGATTGAACCCACGACCTCCTGCGTGCCAGGCGAGGTGGTCAACATCTCTCAGTGTCTGGGATTGAACCCACGACCTCCTGCGTGCCAGGCGAGGTAGTCAACATCTCTCAGTGTCTGGGATTGAACCCACGACCTCCTGCGTGCCAGGCGAGGAGGTCAACATCTCTCAGTGTCTGGCATTAAACCCACGACCTCCTGCGTGCCAGGCGAGGTAGTCAACATCTCTCAGTGTCTGGCATTGAACCCACGACCTCCTGCGTGCCAGGCGAGGTGGTCAACATCTCTCAGTGTCTGGGATTGAACCCACGACCTCCTGCATGCCAGGCGAGGTGGTCAACATCTCTCAGTGTCTGGGATTGAACCCACGACCTCCTGCGTGCCAGGCGAGGTGGTCAACATCTCTCAGTGTCTGGGATTGAACCCACGACCTCCTGCGTGCCAGGCGAAGTGGTCAACATCTCCCAGTGTCTGGGATTGAACCCACGACCTCCTGCGTACCAGGCGAGGTAGTCAACATCTCTCAGTGTCTGGGATTGAACCCACGACCTCCTGCGTACCAGGCGAGCTGGTCAACATCTCTCAGTGTCTGGGATTGAACCCACGACCTCCTGCGTGCCAGGCGAGGTGGTCAACATCTCTCAGTGTCTGGGATTGAACCCACGACCTCCTGCGTGCCAGGCGAGGTGGTCAACATCTCTCAGTGTCTGGGATTGAACCCACGACCTCCTGCGTGCCAGGCGAGGTGGTCAACATCTCCCAGTGTCTGGGATTGAACCCACGACCTCCTGCGTACCAGGCGAGGTAGTCAACATCTCTCAGTGTCTGGGATTGAACCCACGACCTCCTGCGTACCAGGCGAGCTGGTCAACATCTCTCAGTGTCTGGGATTGAACCCACGACCTCCTGCGTGCCAGGCAAGGTGGTCAACATCTCTCAGTGTCTGGGATTGAACCCACGACCTCCTGCGTGCCAGGCGAGGTGGTCAACATCTCTCAGTGTCTGGGATTGAACCCACGACCTCCTGCGTGCCAGGCGAGGTGGTCAACATCTCCCAGTGTCTGGGATGGTGGTGGTGGTGGTGATGATGGTGGTGGCGGTGGTGGCGGTGGTGGCGGCGGTGGTGGCGGTGGTGGCGGTGATGGTGGCGGTGATGGTGGTGACGGTGGTGGTGATGATGATGGTGGTGGCGGTGGTGATGGTGGTGATGATGATGATGGTGGTGGTGGCGGTGGCGGTGACGGTGGTGACGGTGGTGGTGGTGGTGGTGTTAGTGTGGTGGTGGTGTTGGTGATGGTGTTAGTGTTGGTGGTGGTTGGTGATGGTGTTAGTGTTGGTGGTGTTGGTGGTGGTGGTGTTAGTGTTGGTGGTGGTGGTGTGGTGGTGTGGGGGGGGGTGACGGCTGGTGGTGTGGTGGTGGTGGTGGTGGTGTTAGTGTTGGGATGGTGTTAGTGTTGGTGTGGTGGTGGTGTTAGTGTTGGTGGTGGTGGTGTTAGTGTTGGTGGTGGTGTGTTTGTGGTGGTGGTGGTGTTAGTGTTGGTGGTGGTGGTGTTAGTGTTGGTGGTGGTGGTGTTAGTGTTGGTGGTGGTGGTGTGTTAGTGTTGGTGGTGGTGGTGTTAGTGTTGGTGGTGGTGGTGTTAGTGTGGTTGGTGGTGGTGGTGACGTGTGGTGGTGATGATGATGGTGGTGGTGGTGGGTGGGTGGTGATGATGATGGTGGTGGTGGTGGCGGTGGTGATGATGATGGGTGGTGGTGGCGGTGGCGGTGACGGTGGTGGCGGTGGTGGTGGCGGTGGTGGTGACGGTGGTGACGGTGGTGGTGTTAGTGGTGGTGTGGTGGTGTTGGTGTTGGTGGCTACCTGCACTCGGCAGAGACGGCATCTCTCTCGGGCACCAGACTCGGGGAGCTCCCTCCTTGCTCGTCCGCTGGGGAACGAGAACATCGCGCAGACTGCGGAGAGCAAACTCCAAATACACAGCAGCAGCAGCAGGCGTCGTCAGGGTCGTGATCGAACCCACGACCTCCCGTGTACCAGGCGAGGCAGTCAACATCTCATAGCCACCACAACGCCACCACAACGCTCACCGGCATCATCTCCGTAGCCACCACAACGCCACCACAACGCTCACCGTCAACATCTCATAGCCACCACAATGCCACCACAACGCTCACCGTCAACATCTCATAGCCACCACAACGTCACCACAACGTCACCACAACGCCACCACAACGCTCACCGTCAACATCTCATAGCCACCACAACGCTGACCGGCAACATCTCATAGCCACCACAATGCCACCACAACGCTCACCGTCAACATCTCATAGCCACCACAACGTCACCACAACGTCACCACAACGCCACCACAACGCTCACCGTCAACATCTCATAGCCACCACAACGCCACCAGAACGCTCACCGTCAACATCTCATAGCCACCACAACGTCACCACAACGCCACCACAACGCTCACCGTCAACATCTCATAGCCACCACAACACTCACCGCCACGTTTGCCGGCACTCCGTGTGCCCCACGCGGTGCACACCACGAAGGGGAGGATCGCCAGCACCGCTATGGCCGCCATGAAGCTGATGGGGGCGCTACCGCCACCGGGGGGAGCGTCGCCTCGTCTCCCGTAGACACCGCGGACGAGGGTCGGGAGGAGCGGGAGGTGGTGGTGGCGGTGGTGGGGTGGTGGTGGTGGTGGCTACGGGATTGGGGACACACGCGGGGAGATACGGTGAGACGCGGGGAAACAGAGAGACACAGTGAGACAGATACAAACAGAGAGACAGAGAGAGACAGGGAGACACAGACAGAGAGACAGAGAGAGACAGACACAGACAGAGAAACAGAGAGAGAAACAGAGAGACACAGACAGAGAGACACAGTGAGACAGATACAGACAGAGAGACAGGGAGACACAGACAGAGAGACACAGTGAGACAGATACAGACAGAGAGACAGAGAGAGACAGGGAGACACAGACAGAGAGAAACAGAGAGACACAGACAGAGAGACACAGTGAGACAGATACAGACAGAGAGACAGGGAGACACAGACAGAGAGACACAGTGAGACAGATACAGACAGAGAGACAGAGAGAGAGACAGGGAGACACAGACAGAGAGACACAGTGAGACAGATACAGAGAGACAGGGAGACACAGACAGAGAGACACAGTGAGACAGATACAGACAGAGAGAGAAACAGAGAGACACAGACAGAGTGGGATGCTGAGCAGTGTTGTTGTATGAGGTTAGTGATGAGGTTTTGGTCTTCATCACTTTTCTGTCTGTCTTGTGTGCGTCTCTGTGTGTCTGTGTTTGTCTGTGTGTGGCAGTGTCTGTCCGTGTGTGTCTGTGTGTGTCTGTGGCTGTTGTTTGTCTGTGTGTGTGGCCTGGCACAAGCGTCGTGGTGATGTCACCACCACTTAGTGGCAAATGGCGGTTGTTGTTGTCTGTGTGGCTGTGTGTGTCTGTCTGTGTCTGTGTGTCTGTATGTGTGTGTCTGTCTGTGTCTGTGTGTCTGTCTGTGTGTACCGTTCCGGCCTTCATAGGTGCTCGCTAACAGCACTTGCCCCTACAGTCTGTTAAGGCTATACGGGGGATCTTTATCTGCCTGTGTCTGTCTGTGTGTGTCTGTCTATGTGTGTCTGTGTGTCTATTCAACATCGCCTTGCCAGGCACACTGAGGAGAGGCTTGCGTAGCCCAAATGTGGTTTCAGGAAAGGGCGGTCCTGCACAGATGCCATATTTTCTGTCCGTCTGCTACAGCAGGTGGAGGGAATTCCAACAAGACCTACATCTCTGCTTTATTGACCTGGTCAAGGCCTATGATACCATCAGTAGGCCTGGGCTCTGGGTCATTGTTCGTGCTTTTGCAGTCCCTGACCCTCTGCTCACGATTATTAAGGACCTTCGTGATGGTGAGCGGGCCCGGGTAAAACTACGTGGCTGGGAGTCAGAGCCATTCCCTTTTTACCTTGGGGTGCAACAGGGATGTCCTCTAGCTCCCACATTATTGAACATCTATTTTGACCACGTAGTTCGTGAAGCCTTCGATGGCTGTACCAGAGGAATTTCCATCTGGTACAGATACAATGGGAGGCTGATTGATGCCCAGGTGCGGTCAAGGGATGGCTCCCTATTGCTCAACCATGTTATGTATGCCGATGATCTAGTAATTGCTGCTCACTCAGAGGAGGATTTGGAGGCGCTGCTGATGAACCTGGAGCGTGCCACTAAGAGGTGGGGCCTTACCATCAGACCCACCAAAACTAAGCACCTGCCTTGGTATTTTGTACCATTGGACACTCCACCCCCACATCACCATTTGGTGATAGGGCAGTTGTGGAGAGAGTGGAGAGTTTCCCATACCTGGACAGTGTGATCATGGCCGGCTCCGGTTTAACAGCAGAGATCTCACTCCGAATCAGTCGAGCGGCAATATCTTTTCATTGGTTGTGTAACGGTGTGTGGAAGCTACCTGGTCTGTCGCTCTGCACGAAGCTTCAGATCTTCTCGGCCAAAATCATTCCCTCCCTTCTCTACGCATACGAAAAGTGGACCCCCCTAATGGAACATATTCGCCGCTTAAAAACATTAAGGCTGGCCTGCCTACGATCCATCCTGGGTTTAACCGGAGGTGTGTGAGGAGCTCATAAATCCTTGAAAGATCTGGACAAAGTCCCATCGGTGAGCTCCTCCGGCAGGCAAGGCTGCGTTGGCTGGGTCATGTAGACCGTATGCCCAGCCACCGCGTGCCTAAACAGCTTTTGTTCGGCCGGATAGAGGGGGCTAAATGGGTGCGGTCATCCACCCACTCACTCACCACCTACCCACCACTCACTCACTCACCCACCCACCACCCACTCACTAACTCACTCACCCACCCACCCACTCACTCACTCACTCATCCACCCACTCACTCACCCACTCACTCACTCACCCACTCACCCACCCACTCACACACTCACCCACTCACCCACTCACTCACCCACCCACTCACCCACTCACCAACCCACTTACACACTCACCAGCTCACCCACTCACCCACCCACTCACCCACCCACTCACCCACTCACTCACCCACCCACTCACCCACTCACACACTCACCCACTCACTCACTCACCCACTCACACACGCACTCACCCACTCACTCACCCACTCACACACTCACCCACTCACTCACACACCCACTCACTCACACACTCACCCACCCACCCACTCACCCACTCACCCACTCATTCACACACCCACTCACTCACACACTCACCCACCCACCCACCCACTCACTGACACACTCACCCACCCACTCACTCACCCCCCACCCACTCACCCCCCACTCACCCACCCACTCACTGACACACTCACCCACCCACCCACTCACCCACCCACCCACTCACCCACCCACCCACCCACTCACCCACGGCGCTGTGTGGTGGAGGGACGGAGACACACGACAGGGGAGACCACTCCCCTGTCTTCCACCGCGGGTAGTTGACTACGACTCTCACGCGGACGCAGTAGTCAGCGGCGCCTGCAGGCTGAGGCAGCGCGTGGCGGTAGCGACATCCCAGAAAGCGCTCCTGGCAGGAGCAAGCAGAGGGTCTCAGTGTGCTGGGTTACGTGGATGACACATCGGTGGTCTGGCCACACGGCAAACATGCACTGAGCGCGTTTCTAATCATCTCAACTCGCAAAACCCATCCATCCAAACACACACACATGTACATTGGCCACGTTCTGTTTACGTGACAACCCTCACGAGTTTGGCTGTGTCGGGTGGTCGCGGGTTTTAACGACACATCATTTATATATTTACGTGATCTAACCCAAAAAACCTCTTATGGATGATATTGGTCGCGAAGCCTGCTACGTGTTAACCTGAGTATCATCATCAACAGTAGTAGCAGCAGCAGCAGCAATAGCATCATCAGTAGTAGCAGCAGCAGCAATAGCATCATCATCAGTAGTAGTAGCATCACCACCCACCCACTCAACCACCCACTCAACCACCCACTCAAACCCGCCCACCCGCCCAACCACTCACTCACCCACCCACTCACTCACTCACCCACCCACCCACCACTCACCCACCCACCCCACTCACTCACCCACCCACCCCCCACTCACTTCACTCACCCACCCACTCACTCAACTCACCCACCCACCACCCACTCACCCACCCCTCACCCACTCACCCACCCACTTACCCACTCCTCACCCACTCACCCACCCACCCACTCACTCACCCACCCACCCACAACTCACCCACCCACCCACTCACTCACCACCCACCCTCCCACTCACTCACTCACCCACCCCACTCACTCAGCTCACCCACCCACCCACCCACTCACCCACCCACGCACCCACTCACCCACCACTTACCCACTCACTCACCCACGTCACCCACCCACCCACTCACGCACCCACTCACACACCCCCCAACTCACACAGGGCTTACCCACTCCACCCCCCACTCACTCACTCACATGCACTCACATCCTCACTCACTCACATCCACCACTCAACACTCACTCACCCACTCACTCCACCCACCACTCCCCTCACCCCATCCCCTCACTCACTACCCACCACCACCCACTCACTCACTCACCCACTCACCATTCACTCACTCACCCACTCTCTCACCCACTCACTCACCCACTCACCACCCACTCACCCACCCATCCACTCACTCACTCACTCACCCACCCACCCACCCACCTACCCACTCACCCACCCACCTAACCACCACCCACTCACCCACCCAACCACCACTCACCCACTCACCCACCCACCCACTCACCCACCCACTCACTCACTCACTCACCCACCCACCCACCCACCCACCCACCCACTCACCCACCCACCCACCCACTCACCCACCCACTCACTCACTCACCACTCACCCACCCACCCACCCACTCACTCACCCACCCACCACCCACCCACTCACCCACCCACCCACTCACCCACTCACCCACTCACTCACCCACTCACCCACCCACTCACCCACCCACCACTCTCACCGTGCTAGTGACACCCCTCCTTGTGGAGACCTCGGCTTGCAGATGGTAGCGCACGTCACTCTGCGCCATCCTCTCCTCCACACGCTGCTCATGGAGACCCGCACACGGACAGCTCCCACGCCTTCCGCTCTCCCTCGCTGTCGTCGTCATCGTCGTCATAAAACTCATTGTCGTCGTCATCACCGTCACCGCCATCACCGCCCTCATCATCATCAGCGTCACCACCATCACCGCCATCATCATCATCACCATCACCCATCACCGCCATCACCGTCACTGCCATCACCGCCATCACCGTCACCGCCAATCACCGTCGGCCCCATAACCGTCGGCACCATCACCGCCATCACTGTCACCGCCATCACCATCATCATCGTCATCAGCGTCACCGCCATCACTGTCACCGCCATCACCCTCATCGTCATCACTCACCGTCACCGCCATCAGAGTCACCGCTATCACGTTCATCATCATCATCAGCATCGCCCACCATCACCGTCACCACCATCACCCTCATCATCATCGTAGTTATCACGTCACCGCCATCACCGTCGGGCCCCATCACCGTCGCCACTATCATCCTCATCATCATCCTCATCATCATCCTCATCATCATCATCACCCTCATCATCATCATCGTAGTCATCATCGTCGTAGCCATCGTCGTCGTCATCTTCGTAGTCCTCACCCTCCTCACCACCACACTCCTCCCCCTCCTCACCACCCTCCTCCTCCTCACCACCCTCCCCCTCACCACCCCCCTCCTCCCTCCAGCGTCACGTTCTTGTGCAGCATCAAGGTGACAGTCGGAGCACTCAGCACGGCTGAGACACGGGGGGGGGGGGGGGGGGGAGAGTCACGGGTGGGGAGGGGTGAGGGAGATGACGTCATCTCACTCACCTGGTGAGATGACGTCATCTCACTCACCTGGTGAAGATATGACGTCATCTCACTCACCTGGTGAAGAGATGACGTCATCTCACTCACCTGGTGAAGAGATGACGTCATCTCACTCACCCCCCTAGCCTGAACAGACTGTTGGTGCCAGAGCAGCACACAGAGACACCCACACACAGACACACTCACACAGACACACACACAGACACACACAGACATACACACAGAGACACACAGACACACACAGACACACATACAGAGACACACACAGACACACACAGACATACACACAGACACACACAGACACACACACAGACACACACACGGAGACACACACACACAGACACACACACACAGACACTCACACAGACACACACACAGACATACACACAGAGACACACAGACACACACACACACAGAGACACACACAGACACACACACGGAGACACACACAGAGACACACAGACACACAGAGACACTCACACACAGAGACAACAACAACAACCGCCATTCGCCACTAAGTGGCGGTGACGTCACCACGACGCTTGTGCCAGGCCAAGTGCACCATGAGGCTGCCACGTGAAGTGTCGAACGCCCGCTGGCAGGAGGTCACGGGGCAGACCCAGCAGGTGCCACGGGTCGATCTGACCGAGATGACCGAGATGACTGGCTGATTGCACCACCTGTGCCCCTACTGTACCAACTTGCTGTGCTTTAGCCACCCGGCGCTCCGCTCGTGTTGTGAGCGTCGCTCCTCCACCCTCCGTTGTTGGTGGAGGGCGACTGCCTCCAACTGCCCAGTAGCGTCCTTCACGAGCCTCCTCCACAGAGGCCGATCTTGACACCGCTGGTACCAGTCATCGGCAAGTCCACTCAGCTCCACGTCCTTTTGTACCACATCACCCCATCTCTTCTCTAGCCCGTGCCGCACCCGTTTAGCCCCCTCGATCCGGCCGAACTAAAGCTGTTTAGGCATGCGGTGGCTGGGCATGCAGGCTACATGACCCAGCCAACGCAGCCTTGCCTGCCGGAGGAGTTTACCAATGGGACTTTGCCCAGATCATTCAAGGATTTGTGAGCTCCTCACACAATCCAGCCTGGTTAAACCCAGGATGGATCGTAAGCAGGCCAGCCTAAATGTTTCCAACCGGCGAAGACACACACAGAGACACACACACAGACAGACACACACAGAGACACACAGAGACAGAGACACACACAGAGAGAGAAACATAGACAATGCCACTCACTTGTCTTCAAGGGTAACACCTCAACCACGACCCAGGGTGATGATGATGGTAGTGATGGTGGTGGCGATGGTGGTGGTGGTGATGATGATGGTGGTGATGTTGGTGGCGATGAGACGGTGGATCTGACGCGAAGGTGATAGCGGTCGCCAGGATGTCGCAGCGCTGAGGAGACATCGCACCGTGTCTCTGCGGTGGCAGCGCAGACGGTCCGCCAGCGGGCTCGTCCATAGCTGCACAGACAGAGACACGGGGAGGAGGAGGTGGTGAGGAGTGGGTGAGTGAGTGAGTGGGTGAGTGGGTGGGTGAGTGGGTGGGTGGGTGAGTGGGTGGATGAGTCAGTGAGTGAGTGGGTGAGTGAGTGGGTGAGTGAGTGAGTGGGTGGGTGAGTGAGCAAGCGGGTGAGTGGTCGAGTGAGTGGGTAAGTGGGTGAGTGAGTGGGTGAGTCAGTGAGTGAGTGGGTGGGTGAGTGAGTGGGTGAGTCAGTGAGTGAGTGGGTGGGTGGGTGAGTGGGTGAGTGGGTGAGTGACAGAGTGGGTGGGAGTAAGTGGGTGGGTAAGTGCAGTAGTCAGTGAGTGAGTGGGTAAGTGAGTGAGTGGGTGAGTGAGTGGGTAGTTGAGTGCGTTAGTCAGTGAGTGAGTAGGTGAGTCAGTGAGTGAGTGGGTGGGTGAGTGAGTTATTCAGTGAGTGAGTGGGTGAGTGGGTGGTTGAGTGTGTTAGTCAGTGAGTGAGTGGGTGAGTAAGTGGGTGGGTGAGGGCATTAGTCAGTGAGTGAGTGGGTGAGTGAGTGAGTGAGTGGGTGAGTGAGTGAGTGGGTAGTTGAGTGCGTTAGTCAGTGAGTGAGTGGGTGAGTCAGTGAGTGAGTGGGTGGGTGAGTGAGTTAGTCAGTGAGTGAGTGGGTGAGTGAGTGGGTGGGTGAGTGCATTAGTCAGTGAGTGAGTGGGTGGGTGAGTGGGTGGTTGAGTGTGTGAGTGGGAGAGTGAGTGGGTGGGTGCATGAGTGGGTGGGTGAGTGAGAAAGTGGGTGGGTGAGTAAGTGGGTGGGTGAGTGGATGGGTGGGTGAGTGGATGGGTGGGTGAGTGATGGATGGATGAGTAAGTGGGTGGGTGAGCGAGTGGGTGAGTGGGTGAGTGGATGGATGGATGAGTGAGTGGATGGGTGCGTGAGTGCGTGGGTGAGCGAGTGAGTGGGTGAGCGAGTGAGTGGATGGTTGAGTGAGTGGATGTGTGAGCGAGTGGGTGAGCGAGTGGGTGGGTGAGCGAGTGAGTGGATGGGTGAGTGAGTGGATGGGTGAGTGAGTGGGTGGGTGAGCGAGTGAGTGTGAAGTACCGGTGAGGACGCTTGACACCGAGGTTGAGGCACACGTATATTTATTTCACAATACGACAGTGGGCATATAACACTCGAGGGGTATCGGCCCCCTCACCCGTATAACTCGGGATACACCCCTTGATAACTCTGTCCTAGCCCCGAGTCCTCCACTAATGGGCTAGGGGAGGCTATCTGGCCCGACACTGGTAAGTCGGGCCCGGTACCCGGAGTTCCAGACCAGCTCTTACAAGAGCACCGGCTCTGGCTTTCGGGACCACGCCACTGGCTCAGTCCTGTCCGGCCCTGAAAAGGACATCGAACTAGGGGAGTCCAGGGCTCTATCTAAGACGTCTTCAGTCTTCTTCCTTTAGCTTAAAACATAACTCTCGAGCCCTTTGAAACATCCCCTTTTATACCCAACCCCTCCCTGAGGGGTGGGGCCCCGGGGGATCATAACGTTCGAACCAGCCCCCCCCAGGGTGTCTGGCTCGGACGTCGTAGAGGGCACCTCCTCGTGCACTTACGTAGCCCCGCCCACTGTGTTTGTTTTCCATAGGCTGCCATGCATAACGGGCCCTCTCTTTAACACCCCTACAAGTGTATGGTTGAGTGAGTGGGTGGGTGAGCGAGTGAGTGGGTGGGTGAGTGGGTGGGTGAGCGAGTGAGTGGATGGTTGAGTGAGTGGGTGAGTGGGTGAGTGAGTGAGTGGATGGTTGAGTGAGTGGGTGAGTGAGTGGGTGAGTGAGTGAGTTGGTGAGCGAATGAGTGAGTGGATGGTTGAGTGAGTGGATTGGTAGGTGAGTGAGCGAGTGAGTGGGTGGGTGAGTGAGTGGGTGGGTGGGTGAGTGAGTGGGTGGGTGGGTGAGCGAGTGAGCGAGCATCTCACAGTTTGCTGTCCACCCTGTAGGCAACGTCCAGGAGCTTTGAGCTGCTGCTGGTGGCGACGTCCACTTGAGCGTCGTGGTCCCAGCGGAGTTGCGTCAGCAGGTCGCGAGACTCCACGCGGACATTCAGAGGGGGAGTCGCAGCTGGGGAGATGGGCAGTGTGCGCTAACCACTGCACCACCACTCCCCACACACACACACAGTGCGCTAACCACTGCACCACCGCTCCCCACACACATACACACAGTGCGCTTACCACTGCACCACCGCTCCCCACAGTGCGCTAACCACTGCACCACCACTCCCCACACACACACAGTGCGCTAACCATTGCACCACCGCTCCCCACACACATACACACAGTGCGCTTACTACTGCACCACCACTCCCCACACACACACACAGTGTGCTAACCACTGCACCACCGCTCCCCACACACACAGTGCGCTAACCACTGCACCACCGCTCCCCCCCCCACACACAGTGTGCTAACCACTGCACCACCGCTCCCCACACACACAGTGCGCTAACCACTTCACCACCGCTCCCCACGTCCACCACAACCTGGTACCCGATGTATCAACCACCTCTGGCTGGGCTCACCGTGTGTACACGTGACGAGGACGGAGAGGAAGAGTAGGCCAAGTCTCGAGAAGAGTTCTTGCACCGCCATGACACCCACCTGGGACCCACGTGTTTCAGTTTCTCAAGTCACGTGGTGCAGAGAAATTCGATTCCCGGTTCGATTAACTTTACTTGCGTCGATTCTTAATGGGATAACATTAGGAATCGATTCCTGTAGCGTAGTGGATGTATAGAGTCGATTTCTATTGGGATAACATGGGAATCGATTTATAGTTTATTAAGCTAATGGAATCGATTTCCGTTGGGATCACATGGAAATAGACTATCGCGTGTGTGTGTCCATGTGTGTGTGTCACTCCATGTGTGTGTGTGTACTTGTGTGTGTGTAAGTCGATGTCTGTGTGTGTGTACTTGTGTGTGTGTGTAAGTCGATGTCTGTGTGTGTGTACTTGTGTGTGTGTACTTGTGTGTGTGTGTAAGTCGATGTCTGTGTGTGTAAGTCGATGTCTGTGTGTGTGTACTTGTGTGTGTGTGTACTTGTGTGTGTGTGTGTAAGTCGATGTCTGTGTGTGTAAGTCGATGTCTGTGTGTGTGTACTTGTGTGTGTGTGTAAGTCGATGTCTGTGTGTGTACTTGTGTGTGTATAAGTCGATGTCTGTGTGTGTGTACTTGTTGTGTGTGTAAGTCGATGTCTGTGTGTGTGTACTTGTGTGTGTGTAAGTCGATGTCTGTGTGTGTGTGTACTTGTGTGTGTGTGTAAGTCGATGTCTGTGTGTGTGTACTTGTGTGTGTGTAAGTCGATGTCTGTGTGTTTACTTGTGCGTGTGTGTAAGTCGATGTCTGTGTACTTGTGTGTGTGTAAGTCGATGTCTGTGTGTGTGTACTTGTGTGTGTAAGTCGATGTCTGTGTGTGTGTACTTGTGTGTGTGTGTCACTCCATCTCGGTCAGTCGACCCGTGGCACCTGCTGGGTCTGCCCCGTGACCTCCTCCTGCCAGCGGGCGTTCGACACTTCACGTGGTGGCCTCAAGGTGCACGTGGCCTGGCACAAGCGTCGTGGTGACGTCACCGCCACTTAGTGGCGAATGGCGGTTGTGTGTGTGTGCGTACAACGAGCGGAGCGCCGGGTGGCTAAAGCACAGCAAGTTGGCACAGTAGGGGGCACAGGTGGTGCATCAGCCAGTCATCTCGGTCATGTCGAAGTGTGCGGTGCAGGGCTCTGTCTGGGACAAGTGTCTGCGGACACGCCTGGCTTGAAGCGATTGCATTCAGAGCCTTGACCCTCCAGCGAGGTAACTGAACGCCGGTTGCGAGTGCACACATCGCCGAGCCACTACGGTGCAGCTGCCGTGCGCATCGAGGCATTCCGGCAAAGCGACTGAACCCTCGACAGAGCGCGACGTGCAGAGCAGATTGTCAGCACCACCACCGACGATGATGTCAATGATTCATCGCGGACAGATCGCAGAGTGAAGTGCGCTTCTCATAAAGACGTCAATAACGCAGCTTAAAGTTTGCACAAATGTCTTTTATTACAAAGTAGTACAAGACGAGAGACCGAGAGTGTGTAGTGACTCCGTCCTAGCGGCTGGCGCCGCCGCCGCCGGCCCAGGCGATGCATCGCCGGCGCCGCACCAGCCGCACGGTGCGCGT
>NC_083840.1:2861041-2928389 GCF_015708825.2 Lethenteron reissneri
ACCGGCAAATCACTCATTGGGATTGATCGCCCCCCCCCCCCCCCCTCCGGCATCGGAGCGATGCTGCTGTCATGCTGTGAACGACTCCCACCCTGGTAGCCCCTTGTCCTGGTCGCACAGATCGGCTTGACTCATTCACTCACCCACTAACTCACTCACCACCCACCCCCCGCCCATTCCCTCGCGCCCCCCACTGAACAACCCCTCCACCCCCCACTAACCCGTCCACCCACTAACTCACTCACCCACCCACCTCGCCACCCACTAACTCTCCACCCACTAACTCACTCACCCACACCCACTACCCCCCACCCACTCACTCACCCACCCACTCACCCCACCCTCCACCCCTCAAAACCCTCCACCCACCACCCACTGACCCATCCAGCCACCCACTCACCTACCCACTCATCCACCCCCCACTCAAAACCCATCCACCCACCCACCACCCACCCACCTGTCCCCAACTCCACTCACCCCCCACCCCCCATTAATCCGTCCACCCACTCCTCACTCACTTACCCCACCCATCCACCCAACCATCCACCCACCCACTCAACCGTCACACCTTACCCCACCCACCCATCCACCGTATGTGTGCGTGTGTGTGTGCGTGTGTGTGCGTGTGCAGGCGTGTCGGTGTTCCCGCGGTGGCCTCCCGCCAGCGCCGTGTCCACGCCGGTACTGGCCGGTGTGGTGGCCGGCGTCTCCTTCTTCTCGCTCTCGCTGCTCTTCAGCTCCGTGGCCGCCGCTCTGGCCGCACATCGTCGCCGGCGCCGGGAGAGGAGGAGACGAGGTGAGGGCGAGGGTGCGGAGGAGGCGAGGTGTGTGTGTTGTGTGGTGTGTGTGGTGTGTGTGACGAGTGTGAGTGTGTGTACGAGTGTGAGTGAGTGTGTGGTGTGTACGAGTGTGAGTGTGTGTACGAGTGTGAATGTGTACGAGTGTGAGTGTGTACGAGTGTGTGTGTGGTGTGTGTGTGTTGTGTGTGGGAGTGGTGTGTGTGTGGTGGGTGTGTGTGGGTGTGTGTGTGTGGTGTGTGTGGGTGTGTGTGTGAGTGTGTGTGGGTACCAGTGTGAGTGTGTGTTGTATGTTGTGGGTGTGTGTGTTGTGGGTGTGTGTGTGTGTGTGGTGTGTGTGTGCGAGTGTGAGCTTATGTGCGAGTGTGAGCTTATGTGCGCGCGGGTGTGTGTGCGTGTGCGAGTGTGTGTGCGTGTGCGCACGTGGTGAGCGAGTGTGCGTGGTTTCGAAAGGAGTGGTGGTGCGAGCGGTCAGCCACGGCCGACATCAGTGGCGCGCGACATCCGAACCTGAGCCGGCCCCTGTGCCTGGACCCCCGTCCCCTCCGCCTGACCAGCGTGGCGACGTGTGGATCGTGCAACAGCGGGAACGGCAGCAACGTTAGCCCCCTCCCTCCCCGCCTCCCCGCTGCGATGACTACCTGGCAGTATCGACCTCAATGTGGCTGACCGGGGCGGGCGAGCTTTGTAGTGGATATGCGTGTGCGTAAAAAGAAAAAGTTTAATAAAAAGTTCGAAAGAAATACGTAAGAAGAAATTATAAAACAATTCCAAAAGTTTAAAAAGTTAAAAAGAGGTAAAAAAAAAAAGTTACAAAAAATGAAAATAAAAGTTTTAAAAGTTGAAAAGAGTAAAAAATTTGTAAGAAAAAGTCACGAAAAAAAGTTTTGAAAAAAGTAAATATTAAGTACAAATTTAGAAAAACCTTGCCAGCTCGTCGGATTCCTCCTCCAGCGTGCGAAGTAAAAATATTCCAATTCCGCCACGTTGCTGCGCCAATAGCGACGCCGCCTGGCGGCCATTTGCGGCGCTGCCGGGTTGCGGAGGCTCGCCAATGGAACCGCTCTGCCGCCGGCGGCCCTGGTTAATACTGCGGTGGCTAGATGTTAACTACCTCGCCTTGTCTACAGGAGGTCGTGGGTTCGATCCCGACCCTGACGCCTGCTGCTGTATATTTGGAGTTTGCGTGTCTCTCTCTCATCATCATCACGGTGGCTAGGAGATGTTAACTACCTCGCCTGGTGTACAGGAGGTCATGGGTTCGATCCCGACCCTGACGCCTGCTGTTTTTCCCGACTGATGTTGCGAGATTATTAATTGTGTTCCGTTTCTCTCTCTCTCTCCCTCTCTCTCCTTTCTGCCTAAACCACAGATTACAACTGCCGGGCGTACGAGAGGTACGTTCGATCGATTGGTTAACCATCGGACAAAGACGGGATGCTATATACACTACACTATACACTACCCTATACACTACTATACACTACCCTATCCACTACTATACACTACACTACTATACACTATACTGCTATAAACTACTATACACTACACTACTATATACTACACTATAGACTACACTACTATACACTACAACACATTACACTACACGCTACTATACACTACACTATGCCATCGAACAAAGACGGCCCCTCCCTCCCCCCCCTCCCTCCCTCCCTGAGAAGGGACCTCGTTAGGGGTAGCTCTGCAGTGTCCGCTTCCACGGAGGCGGAGAGCCGCTCACCGACACTGCCGCCAAAAGTATCCCGACGAGTGTTTTGTGCCCCCCCCCCGCCCGCAGCGACTACAGCCGCGGCGGCACCGGCAGCGGCAAGCCGATCCCGCTGGTGCTCTCCTCCCCGCCGTCTCCGTGCTGCGGCGAGGACAAGGCCCGCGCCCCGCTCGTCGCCCGCGACGACAGCGCCGCCGGCGCCAGCGCCGCCGACCGACCGCGATTCTTCGGCACCGGGCGACGCGGCGCCGGCTCCGGCCTGGGGCGCTACCGCATCCCGGCGCTCGACGACAGCGCCTCCTCCGCCCGCCACCTCCTCCGTGCGGGAGCTACGGGCGTGACGAGTACGGCGTCGGCGGGGAAGACGACGACGATGACGACGAGGAGGATGATGACGATGACGACGACGAGGAGGGGGAGGCAGACGGAGTTGCCGGCACTGGCGGGAGGCGCGAGCGGAGGAGGCCGCGGCGGCGGCGGCGGAGGAAACGGCTGAACCTGTCCGGCGGCAGTCAGCTGTCGCTGGGCTGCCTGTCGGAGCGCGGCGCCAGCGACAGCGAGGGCTGCTACTGCGTGGCCGACGCCGACGCCGCCGCCGCTGCCGCGCGCCGGCAGGACCAGGCCGCCGGGGCGCGGCCTATCGGCAAGATTTCCCGCGGGGCTGACGGCAAGTTCGCGATCGCCGGCGGTGGCGGCTCCGACGAATTCGACGACGCCCGTCTCGGGCGTCCGCCGCCGCCGCCCGAGCCGGGGGCTTCGTCGTCGCCGCGAGGCTCCGCGCTGCTGACGGCCTGGCCGTCGGGCTCCAGCGTGGTGGAGGTCTACCCATGGGCAGGCGCGGGCCCGATTCGCCTCGACGCCCGCCGACGATTGGCGGCGCCGGTCCGGCGACGCGGCCAGGGTCGGGCGGCGGCGGCGCCGGCAGCGGCCTCCTCTCTCTGCCCGACGTCAGCGCCGTCGTCCCCCGCGGCGGCCGCGGCGAACGGTCCCCCGGCGCGGAATCTCGGCCGCCGTGGGGAGGCTCCTCCGGTGGCTTCGGCGACGACGGCCCCCGCTTCTTTGTGTTCCCGCCCGCCGCTGGCGACGATCCGGCGCGGGGACGGCCCGGGCCCGCCGCCGGTGGGCCCCACGAGCCTGGCCGGCCGAGGAACGGCCTCCGCCGCCGCCGCCTCCGCCGTGGACTCGCGTCGGCGGCCGCGTGTCGCCGGGCCGGTGCCGCGACGCTGCCGAAACGGAGCTGGACGAGCTTCTGGCCGAGAGTTTCTCGCGGAGCCCGGAGCGCCGGGCGGCGCCGGCGTTGCCGCCGTTGCCGCCGCCGCCGCCTCCGCCTTACGCGAGCATTGACGTCGTGGAGGCGTGCAACATCGCCGACCGGCTCCTGGAGCTTACGCGACGGCAGAAGGGGGCGGCCGTCACCGCCGTCGCCGCTGCCCGACGTAGCCCCGGCGGGCGGGCCCAGTCCGCAGAGCAGCGGCCGCGGCGCGTCACCGTCGCCGGAGCCGGCGTGCCGTGCAGCGGCGAAGGGGGCGGCTTCAGCCATCCCAGCGTGCCGTGTGGCGGCGGATTCGGCGGAGGGGGCGGCTTCGGATATCCCACCATGCCGTGCGTTGCCGGCGGAGGAGGAGGTGGCGGCCTGACCCATCCCAGCATGCCGTGCGGTTCGCCGCAGACGGAGAGCAGCGGCGTCCACAGCCAGGACGGCTCGCAAAGGATGATGGGAAACGAGAGTCTCTACTCGGACCTGGCGAACAGGTGGGTGCCGTTGTGCGCCGCGCTTGACGTTGCCGGCACGACGTGTCCGTGTGCGGCGGGGTGGACGCAGCAGTGGTGGTGTGAAGGTCAACAACAACGACAACAACGACAACAACCGCCATTGGCCACGAGGTGGCGTGGACTTCACCACGGCACTTGTGTCACTATACACTAACCTGTACACTACACACTACACTACTATACACTACCCTATACACTACACTATACTACACTACCCTACACTACACTATACACTACACTATACTACACTACCCTATACACTACTATACACTACACTACGCTACTATACACTACACTGCTATAAACTACTATACACTACACTACTATATACCACTATAGACTACACTACTATACACTACCCTATACACTAACCTGTACACTACACTACACACTACACTATACGGGCGACAACAACGACAACAACCGCCATTGGCCACGAGGTGGCGTGGACGTCACCACGGCACTTGTGCCAGACCTGTGGACGACAGAGCGCGCCGGTTCGACTCCAACTCCCTCCCTCACGCCCCCCACCACCACCACGCCCGCCCCCCTGCCGCCCCCCCACCTCACTCCCCTCCCCCACCCCCGCCCACCCCCCCGCCAGGCGCGAGCTGTCCGTGGACGAGGGCTACGAGTGGGACGTGGAGCTGTGTGCCGAGTCGGCCGTGATGCAGTCGCTGCGTCTCTACGTCAGCCGACAGCTCCAGCGGCCGCACTCCTCCGACTTTGCGCGCGAACGACCGCCCACCCACGCCGGCGGTGGCGGCGGTGGTGGTGGCAGCGGTGGTGGTGGCAGCGGTAGGTGGCGCCCCGAACACCGTCATCGTCGTCATCGCCAGCGTCATCGCTGCAGTCGTTGTCTCCGTTGTCGTGGCTACCGTCGTCATGACTACTGTCGTCATCGCTACCGTCGTCAGCGCTACCCCGTAGTCATCGCTACGGTCATTGTTCCTGTCGTCATGGCTACTGTAGTCATCGCTACAGTTGTTACTGTCGTCATGGCTACTGTTGTCATCACTACCGTAGTCATCGCTACAGTTGTTACCGTCGTGGTTATCGTCGTCATCGCTACTGTCATGATCTCTTCAGGCATTGTTACCGTCGTCGTGGCTACCGTCGTCATGGCTACTGTTGTCATCACTACCCGTGTGACCCTGACGCTAACACTACGACTCTCTCTTCTCTCTCACCCCTTCCCCCCCACTCTCTCTGTCTCTCCTCCCCCACCCTCTCTGCCTCTCTCTTGTTCCCCCAGCTCCCTCTCGGCCGGGCATCCCTGTGACCTCCCGCCCCTCCGTCTCCATGGAGGACCTGAGCTGCGGCGGCGGCGACGTCGCCTCCGCAGCCGTCGCCGTGACGACCACGCCCTCCCCCCCCTCCTCCTCCTCCTCCACCGCCGTCGCCCCGCCGTCCTGGCGGGCCGACGGCGGCGCCGATGCACCGCTCCGGGCGGACCTGGCGGCCCGTTGCGCCGCCCTGAAGGCCGAGTTCTTGGCCTACCAGCGGCACTACCGCCCGCAGAAGGGGGCGGCCACGCGGCCGTCGAGCGGCCGGGCGGGGCGGCCTCGCCGGTCTCCGACGAGGAGTACGAGCAGGCCACGCTGCTGTGACGTTGCGGCGGAGCGCCGACAAGGAGTACGAGCAGGCCACGCTGCTGTGAATCTGCGGCGGAGAGCCGACGCGCACACAGAGCCGAGCCGACGGATGGTGTTGGCACGGCATGGGTTGGTTTTTCCACTGGCGCACTTGAGCCGAGCCGGCGAATGGTGTTGGCGCGGCGCGGGTTGCGTTTTTTCCACCGGCGATTTGCCGAAGCCGAGGCGGAACCAAGGCGCATGACGGACACCGCCGCTGACATCGGGTGAACCTGACCCAGTAGGGCCACGCGCGGATGATGTACAGCAGCAGCACGTACGTTGAACTTCTGTCGCGCCGTGCGTAGCCGGACGTGCTTGTCGGCGGTGCCGGGAAACGACACGTTGACTTGCGACGCCGGCGTGGGTAGGTACACCGACACTCGCCGAGCCGAGCCACCGTATTGGAGTCGGCACGGCACGGGTTGCTTTTTCCACTGGGGCACGCGAACCGACCCAGCGTATGGGGATGGCGTGGCACGGGTGTTGTTTTTTCCACTGGCGCACGTGAACCAACCCAGCGTTTGGGGTTGGCGTGGCACGGGTGTTGTTTTTCCACTGGCGCACGCGAACCGAGCCAACCGTATGGGGGGCGTGGCACGGGTGTTTTGTTGTTTTTTCTACTGGCACAAGCGAGCCGACCCAGCGTTTGGGGTTGGCGTGGCACGGGTGTTGTTTTTCCACTGGCACACGCGAACCGAGCCACCGTATGGGGTTGGCGTGGACGGGTGTTTTGTTGTTTTTTTCTACTGGCACAAGCGAGCCGACCCAGCATGGGGTTTGGCACGGCACCTACGCCACGCGTCTCCCCGACACGCGCCGCCCCACCCACCACACACACGCCGGCAACAACACGCCCGCGCCGGCCGGAAAACGCCGGCCACCGTATGCCATATGGACCTGAAAACTCAATTTCGCTGCACAAGATTACGGGGTTTGGCCAGTTATGAGATTAGATGTGGCGCGAGATGAGTGAGCGCGCGAGTGTGTACGCACTGTGTGTGGAACTTCTTTCGCACCCACACAAAAAGCAATTCAAAAGAATTTCTTTCGTCAATCTCGATGGTGATGATGATGATTTAATGGTGCCATAGCGCCCAGTTGCTTCCTGATGTCGCAAGGGAGAGCGTTCCAGACGGCCGCAGAGGCGTACCCGAAAGCCCCGCGCGACGCGGGTGGTGACCACCGTCTTTGTTCGACGGTCCTGGGCCTCCCCCTAGGTAGACTCGGCCTCAAATGAGTACCTGGTGCGGTGTGTAAGTAAACATCACCACTGGGGAGACAAAGGCGCCGGGCGTGGCGCTGGCCACCCGGCCCCCTCGTGCGGCCGTTGCCGGCCTGCGTGGGCGCCCCAACATCTGCGGAGCGTCGCACGTGACCCCGGCGGGGAGGGGGCGGGGGGGGAGAGGTTAAAGGCGCCAAGACGGAGAGAGCGCGAGAGAGAGCGCGAGAGAGAGAGGCACGGAGGAGTTGAGGCGAGAGAGGGGCGTTCGGTGTCCGCCATCCATTTCATCGGCTGCGTCGTGGGGGTTTGTTGGAGGGTTCGTCTCTTGAAGGTCGTGTTCACGCTCGTTTGGGGGTCAGCGTGGGAGTACGCGGGGGGCAGGGTGCAGGGAGAGAGGCGAGGGTGCAGGAGGGGGGGGTCCACGTCGCCCCGCACGATGACGTGTGGAGGTGAAGTTTTTGCGGCAAGAGCAGATGGGGAATGGAGGGCGGTGATGGGCTCAATAGGACGTGGAAATCAAGTGGCAGCCAGATTTAAAAATCGGGAGTTATTCTTGTTTTTTGAAACAACATCATCTGGCTCTCGCCTGATGATGCTGGTTGTTGCAATTACCGGCGAAACGTCAGGGTACTCGAATGTGTAAATGTTGTAGTGGGTTTACTACACTATACACTACACTACTATACACTACACTACTATACACTACACTACTATACACTACACTACTATACACTACACTATACACTACTATACACTACACTATACACTACTATACACTACACTATACACTACACTACTATACACTACACTACTATACACTACACTACTATACACTACACTATACACTACACTATACACTACACCAGGGTCGGCAACCAAAATAACAAGAAGAGCCATTTCTTTCCAATTCGGTACAAAATTCAGTATTTCAAGAGCCGCAATGCATCTGAGTACATACTGTACATACGTACATATCGTCAAGAAGCAGCCCGTAAAGAGCCGCATGCGGCTCCGGAGCCGTAGGTTGCCGACCCCTGCACTACACTATACACTACATTATACACTACTATACACTACACTATACACTACACTATACACTACATTATACACTACACTATACACTACATTATACACTACACTACTATACACTACACTATACACTACACTATACACTACACTACTATACACTACACTATACACTACTATATACTACTATACACTACACTATACACTGCATTATACACTACACTACTATACACTACCCTACTATACACTACACTATACACTGCATTATACACTACACTACTATACACTACACTACACACTACTATACACTACTATACACTACACTATACACTGCATTATACACTACACACTACTATACACTGCATTATACACTACACTACTATACACTACTATACACTACATTGTAAATGTTGAGATGGGTTTACGCTCCAACACTACCGGTTAGTGCTGTATTAGCATACTACACTATACACTACACTATACACACATTACTATACACTACACCATACACTACATTATACATACACTATACACTACACTACAATTGTAAATGTTGTAGTGTGTTTACTCTCCAACATACTACCGGTTAGCGCTGTACCATTATACGACACTATACACTACACTATACACTACTACACTACACTATTACATACCTCATCAGTGCCATACCTTATTACGGACCAATTCAGACCGTATTGCTCACCCCGTGGTGCCCTTACAAATCTCAACGTTCATCCCACAAAGTCCCATCACAAGGGAGAAACACAAACAAATAGACACAATGGCATTGTATTGTATTGAAACATCTGTATGTTCTATGGGAACCTCATTTGCCAGTAAAAAATATGATAATTGGTTTTTTACCCTTCTATCTGGCAACAAAACTGACACCTTTTTACAAGGAGTCATGTTTGCATAGACCACAATACCTGCAGTCATAAATACAAACAAAAGACATAACTCTGATAATGTGCACTGTCCTTGAAGTTGATTGGTCCACACCCGAGACAGCTTTCCTTAGAGCCTAGTCTCACATGGGTTGGACCAGATGACGCCAAAAGGCGCACAACCCATAGTGTAGATGCTTGCCCCGAGCTCTCATACTCTGATGGTGCATTGTCTTTGAGTTGTGCGCCTTTTGGCGTCATCTGGTCCAACACCATGTGAGACTAGGCTCTAAGGAAAGCTGTCTCGGGTGTGGACCAATCAACTTCAAGGACAGTGCACATTATCAGAGTTATGTTTTTTTTTGTATTATGACTGCAGGTATTGCGGTCTATGCAAACATGAATCCTTGTAAAAAGGTGTCAGTTTTGTTGCCAGATAGAAGGGTAAAAAACCAATTATCATCTGTATGCTGTGTAGACCTGAAAGCCACATTTCCCTGTACACGAATACTGGGTGGCAAACCGTGTGGGTTCAGTTCAGTTTCATGTATTTGGTAAAGCCCTGTGAGCCATTCGGCTCTTGAATCGGGTGCAACCGCAACAAACAAAAACGTGAACAAAGAAAACATCTTAAAGTGGCTACACGCGCAAACAGAAAAATCCAGGCAAAAAACAGCAAAGTCTTGCGGAAAAAGCACCTTGTATCAACGCTGTGTGCAAAAATCCCAGTGGGATGCAAGTCAAACAACAACAACCACAACAACAACAACCATAAGACAATTTAGATTGAAGTTACCAGTCTAACTCTGTACTACAACAAACATGGCTGAACCAAAACGTTTTCGAAATCACCGAAATGAAGCTATAAAAAAACAACGTAACGGTGATCATAGGAACTGTGATTCAAATTTTAACAATACACGATATACATAAACATGTACGACCAAACTTTGCAGCCATAGCCGGCAGCATGAGTCTCTCCATAACAGCCGGAGCATCGAAGGAGCATCAACATTTTTCAATGCACACGCGGTATTCGATGGGGTGAGGCGTGGGTAACTCTCCCGCCCGCCTCTCCTCGCGAAGACTTTGCTGGTTCACGTGGAAGAGTAGGCCAAGACGTAGTGGAGGCTTCGTGTCCACGCGAGCAGTGGAGTGAGCCTGCACTGGCCGCCAGTACCTTTGGGAGGGAATGTTTCTAAAGTGGCATTGGTCAGCGTTCCTTGGACAAAAGCGGGGTTTTTGGTGCATCTCCTTTTTTAAAATTGAAATTAAGATGCCTTGAGATTATGACTCGTATCTGTGAAATAGTTTTTTTTGTGTGTCTGTGTATATGTATGTATGTGTATGTGGGCCTTCATAGGTGCTCGCTAACAGCACTTGACCCAACAGTCTGTTAAGGCTATACGGGGGATCTTTGTATTTGGTGTCGCGGTTAGCGCTACGCTGCGCTACGAACCCGACGGCCCGAGTTCGATTCCCGCTCACGAACAACACCGGTGACGATAAGCTGAACCGGTCGTGGGCCTCCCCTAGATCGACTCGGCCTCAAATGAGTACCTGATGCGGTGTGTAGTAAACATCGCCACTGGGGAGACAAAGGCGGCCGGGTGGTGCTGGCCACCCACCCCCTCGTGCGCCGTGCCGGCCTTCATAGGTGCTGCTCGATAACAGCACTTGCCCCAACAGGCTGGTAAGGCTACACGGGGGATCTTTGCCTTTGTGTCTGTACATACACTCCTCTACTTACGAACATTCGACTTACGAACTTTCAGAGATACGAACAAACCAGTTGCCTGTTCGAACCGAGAGTCGCAAGTTCAACCGTCGTGCAAATATTTGGCGGTGGCATCTACATCTGCAGAACGTGAAGAACCAGTGGCATCTACATCTGCAGAACGTGAAGAACCAGTGGCATCTACATCTGCAGAACGTGAAGAACCAGCGGCATCTACATCTGCAGAACGTGAAGAACCAGTGGCATCTACATCTGCAGAACGTGCAGAACCAGTGGCATCTACATCTGCAGAACGTGAAGAACCAGTGGCATCTACATCTGCAGAACGTGAAGAACCAGTGGCTCTACATCTGCAGAACGTGAAGACCAGTGGCATCTACATCTGCAGAACGTGAAGAACCAGTGGCAGCTACATCTGCAGAACGTGAAGAACCAGTGCATCTACATCTGCAAACGTGAAGAACCAGTGGCATCTACAATCTGTAGAACTTAAAGAACCAGTGGCATCTACATCTGCAGAACGTGAAGAACCAGTGGCATCTACATCTGCAGAACTTGAAGAACCAGTGGCATCTACATCTGCAGAACGTGAAGAACCAGTGGCATCTACATCTGCAGAACGTGAAGAACCAGCGGCATCTACATCTGCAGAACGTGAAGAACCAGTGGCATCTACATCTGCAGAACGTGAAGAACCAGCGGCATCTACATCTGCAGAACGTGAAGAACCAGTGGCATCTACATCTGCAGAACGTGAAGAACCAGTGGCATCTACATCTGCAGAACGTGAAGAACCAGTGGCATCTACATCTGCTGAAAGTGAAGAACCAGTGGCATCTACATCTGCAGAAAGTGAAGAACCAGGGCATCTACATCTGGCAAAAAGTGACGACCAGTGGCATCTACATCTGCAAAAAGTGAAGAACCAGTGGTATCTACATCTGCAGAACATGAAGAGCCATAGCATCTACATCTGCAGAACGTGAAGAACCAGTGGCATCTACAGAACAGGAACCAGTGGCATCTACCATCTGCAGGAACATGAAGAACCAGTGGTATCTCATCTGCAGAACGTGAAGAGCCAGTAGCATCTACATCTGCAGAACGTGAAGAACCAGTGGCATCTACAGAACATGAACCAGGGGCATCTACATCTGCAGAACGTGAAGAACCAGTGGCATCTACATCTGCAGGAACATGAACCAGTGGCATCTACATCTGCAGAACGTGAAGAACCAGTGGTATCTACATCTGCAGAACATGAAGAACCAGTGGCATCTACATCTACAGGAGATTATACAATTTTAAAAGCCATTCCCCCGAGTTTAGTGTACACGCCGTCCAACGCGTTTGGAATCGACAGCAGTACGGTTTTACTTGCGAACAAATCGATTTACGAACACAAACCTCTGGAACCCATCTCGTTCGTAAGTAGAGGAGTGTCCTGTTTGTTGTTTTCGTCGCAGGAATGTTTGTGAACGTCGCGAACGGCACCCGTGTGGTGCCACCACTAGGTTGACTCAGACTGAAAAAATAAAAGCACACCTTGGTCTCCGCGCGTGACTTTGCCCCCCCCACCCCCACGCCCCTTGGTGCTGTCGATTTGAGGTCTCTGACAAATAAACGCCGGCCCTCGTGCGCGACGGCCTTCATCGTGCCTTCGACGTGTGTCACTCCGCGACCCGTTGGTTCGCAGTGGGGCGAGCGTCCGTCCGCCGTCGAAGGTTCTCCGGCGCGAATGACCCCACCGGGTCAGGGATGTCCATCGTCTTTGACCGCAGGAACCCCCTGTTGACGGTCAACCCCTGCTAACGACTACGCGCCTACGTAGAGCCCAATGTGTAGTGTATAATGTAGTGTATAGTGTATAGCATTGTGGTGTATAGTAGTGTATAATGTAGTGTGGTGTATAGTAGTGTATACTAGTGTAGTGAATAGTAGTGTATAATGTAGTGTAGTATATAGTAGTGTATAATGTAGTGTAGTGTATAATGTAGTGTAGTGTATAGTAGTGTAATGTATACTAGTGTAGTATATAGTAGTGTATAATGTAGTGTATAGTAGTGGCTTGTATACTAGTGTAGTATATAGTAGTGTATAATGTAGTGTATAGTAGTGGCTTGTATACTAGTGTAGTATATAGTAGTGTATAATGTAGTGTATAGTAGTGGAATGTATACTAGTGTAGTATTAGTAGTGTATACTAGTGTAGTGTATAGTAGTGTATACTAGTGCTGGGTGTTTGTGGGTCTCTATGTATGTGGGTCTCTGTGTCTCTGTGGGTCTGGGTGTCTATGGGTCTCTATGTATGTGGGTATCTATGCGTCTCTGTGGGTCTGCGTGTTTGTGGGTCTCTATGAACGTCTGTGGGTCTCTATGAATGTCTGTGGTCTCTATTTGTCTCTGTAGGTGGGTGTCTGGGGTCTCGATGTATGTGGGTCTCTACGTGTCTCTTGTGGGTCTCTATGAATGTATGTTGAACTTCTTTCACGCTGTAATAGCCAACCGTGCTAGGGTCTCTATGGGTGTCTTGTGGGTCTCTGTGGTTCTGGGTGTCTGTGGTCTCTATGTATGTGGGTCTTTATGGGTCTCTGTGTCTCTATGTATGGATGTATGTTGAACTTCTTTCACGCTGTACGTAGCCAACCGCGCTAAACGGAGGTGCGGGAGGGGGGAAACACGAGACGCACAAAGCTCGCTTCTGAAGTAATGAGCTCCAGGTGGCTTCCTATCATCGGAAGGAAGAGCGTTCCAGAGGCCGCAAAAGCGAATCTGAAGGCCATGAATCACCTTCAACACCGTCACCACCATCACCACTGTCACCACCATCACTGTCACCACCACCACCATCACCACCACCACCATCACCACCGTTACCACCATCACCACCGTCACCACCGTCACCACTGTCACCACCATCACCACCGTCACCACCGTCACCACCATCACCACTGTCACCACCATCACCACTGTCACCACCATCACCACTGTCACCACCATCACCACTGTCACCACCATCACCAATGTCACCACCATCACTGTCACCACCATCACCACTGTTACCCCATCACCACTGTCACCACCATCATATATCAACCAATACCCGGCCATTCGCCACTTAGTGGCGAGGACGTCACCACGTCGCTTGTGCCAGGCCAGGTGCACTTTTGAGGCCACGTGAAAGTTGTCGATACACCCTCTGGCAAGAGCTGGTCACGGGACAGACCCATTGGTGCCGTGGTCGACTGGCCGACTGACCGAATGACTGACCGACCGACTGACCGACTGGCCGAGATGACTGGCCGATGTGCCACCTGTACCGTCACCTCTCAGCCGAGGTTGTGATTCCGTTGGCTCGTTGCGACGGCCGTAAAAAAAAAAACAAACCCCTCCAATCTCCGTGCGTGTTCAAGGCGCGTGTTAACATTGCCATTGCAACACGCAACAAAGACAAAGATCCCCCGTATAGCCTCAGCAGACTGTAGGTGCAAGTGCTGTTAGCGAGTAGCACCTATGAAGGCCGGCACGGCACACGAGGAGGGGGTGGCCAGCACCACGCCCGGCCGCCTTTGTCTCCCCAGTGGCGATGTTTACTACACACAGCACCAGGTACACTCATTTGAGGCCGAGTCGACCTAGGGGAGGCCCGGCATAGGTTCAGATAATTGTCACCGGTGGTGTTGGCCGTGAGCGGGAATCGAACTCGGGTGGCCGGGTTCGTAGCGCAGCGTGAGCGCTAACCGCTGCGCCACCGCTCACACAAGACGACAAAGCTCCCCCATATAGCCTTAACAGACTAGGGGCAAGTGCTGTTAGCGAGCGCTATGAAGGCCGGCACGGCACACGAGGGGCGCGTGGCCAAAACCACGCCCGGTCGCCTTTGTCTCCCTAGTGGCAATGTTTTTACACAGCACCAGGAACTCGATTGAGGCTGAGTCGACCTAGGGGAGGCCCACGACCAAGTTCAAATAATCGTCACCGGTGTTGGCCGTGAGCGGGAATCGAACTCGGGTCGCCGGGTTCGTAGCGCTAACCGCTGCACCACCGCTCCCCACTCACACGCACCATTGGGGTGACTGCGTATTCGCCGCGTGTGTCACGAGTCTCAAGTTCAAGTGGGGCAATCGGTATTCTGTTCACACTGATTGCCCCCCTCCCTTCCTCCATATTTATATATTTATGTTTATATTGGACGTATTGGCGGTACTACACTGAAGCAGCATAGGGGCCGTCCATAAATGACGTCACGCACCTGGGGGGGGGGGGGCGGTCAGACATTTGTGACGATGTGTGACGAGGGGGGGGGGTTCTATGAGACATCTCCTTTACCAGTGGCAAAATATAGTAGTAGGTTTTACCCTTTCAACTGGTACAAAAACTGACACCTTTATACAAGGCATCATGTTTGCAATAACCACAACACAAGCAGTCAAAATGCAAACAAAAAGAAACAACTCTGATAATGATATGCAAAAGAAACAACTCTGATGATGATATGCATATCATTATCATCATCAGAGTTGTTTCTTTTTGTTTGCATTTTCACTGCTTGTGTTGTGGTTATTGCAAACATGATGCCTCGTATAAAGGTGTCAGTTTTTGTACCAGTTGAAAGGGTAAAAACCTACTATGAGAAATGTGACGTCCACATCAAATGCGCAACTTTAAATAAATATAGACAACACCTTGGTTCTTTCGGTAAAGTCACGTAGAAGGGAAATAATACAATAATAAAATAAAACATAATAAAATAAAAAAATTGGTTTCCTTTTATTATTTCCCTTCTACGTGACTTTACAGAAAGAACCAGAAGATGAATCCCTGCAAGCTCCGAAAGAAGCCTTCAAAATCGAAAAATATGAATGAGCCCTTTCGTCATCTTGCTCTCAAGATCGCAATAATAGGTTACTTGGGTACAAGTTCGACTCGAATTATTCCATTAAAGTAACATTCACAATAAGGCAAATTTGCAGGCTTCGTTTGTTAACTAGGCCTCGTATTTATCATAACATGTAACGGCATTAGCAAGGCATTACAGCATTATAACGGTCATTCTAACATTATAACAGCATTCCCAGTATTTATGAAGAACGTAAACGAACTTACAGTCAATGCTTCTTCAAGTCCCACAATGTACAGTTACTGCTGACTTCACTGGGACGCGATGTGTGCCGACCATTTTAAATTCTGTGTAATGGCGGACCCCAGTCTCGTGGCTGAAAGGCTGTCAATCGTAACTTCTGTCCACGTGACCAAACTCAACCTCAAACAGGAAATTCCTGTGTACTCACACAGGCACAGCTAGCTGGTCAGACACCTATATACTACACTCTACACTACACATACACTGGAGTACATTATACACTACATTATACTCTACAGTACATTATACACTACTCTATACACTACATGATTATATACTGTAATAATATAATTATTAAAGTATGTTTAATATTATATTTTATTGTTTCATTCTATGTGACTTACCGAAAGAACCAAGAAGATGATCCCTGCAGTCACGAAAGCTTTAAAATCGAAATAATACACTACACTATTGTAAACTACTACTATATACTACACTATACACTACAGACACTATACACTACACTACTATACTGACAGTATACACTACACTTATACACTACGTACATTATACACTACTCTATACATTACTAATACACCTACACTATTGTAAAACTACTACTATACACTACATATACACTACACTATACACTATAACGCTAGGGGCCGTCCATAAAATGACGTCACGCCCTATGGGGTGCGGGTGGTCAGAGATTTGTTACGAATGTGACGAGGGGGGGGGGGAGGGATTTGAGAAATGTGACGTCAATCAAAACGCTCAACTTTAAATAAATATAGACAACACGTTCTACTTAATTAATAGACATTTTAATAAATGCTTTCTCCTACAACATCAGAGTTCAGCGCCACATCAATACGCACTAGCAATGACAATAGTTAAAGCGATTTGAAGCATGTTTTAGTTTGAGGGTGGGGGGATGCAGAGCTTTGTGACGTCATATTTGAGGGGGTCTGACTTTTTGTGACGCCGTGTGACGAGGGGGGGGTCAAAAATCGTCCAAAAATCGCGTGACGTCAGTTATGGACGGTCCCCTACACTAGTAAGCTACATACTATACTATACACTGTAGTAGATTACACACTACACTACACGACTGTACATTACTACTATACACTACATTATACACTCCACTATACACTACAATATACACGAACACTATACTATACACTACAGTACACTAAACACTACACTACTATACACTACACTCTACACTATATTACACTATACACTACACTACACTACACTACCCTTACACACTACACTACTATACACTAGATTACACTATACACTACAATACACTACCCTTACACACTACACTATACACTACAGTCCAGTGGTTATTCTTAACCTGGGGTGCATCATGCTGCTGTAGTATATAGTGTAGTAGTGTAAAGTGTAGTAGTGTATAGTGTAGTAGTGCAGGAGTTTCGCCAGAGAATGGGAGGTGTGGACCGCCACTACTCAACACGCTGCTGTAGTAGAGAGTGTAGTAGTGTATTGTGTAGTAGTGTAGTAGTGTATATAGTGTAGTGTATAGTGTAGTGTGTAGTAGTGTATAGTGTAGTAGTGTATAGTGTAGTAGTGTAGTGTATAGTAGTGTAGTGTATAGTGTAGTGTAGTAGTGTATAGTGTAGTTGTGTAGTGTATAGTAGTGTAGTTTATAGTGTAGTGTGTAGTAGTGTATAGTGTAGTAGTGTGTAGTAGGTAGTGTCTAGTGTAGTGTATAGTGTAGTGTATAGTGCAGTGTATAGTGTAGTGTGTAGTAGTGCTGGAATGGAAGGATGGACCGCCACTACCCAACACGCTGCCGCGCCACCGCGACCCTCACCAGGACCAGCGGACAGAGAAACGACGGAACGAACTACCGGTGCATCTCCCAAGACGTTATGTGTCAGAGTCAGAATCGGAATATTTATTTCGATGCAGGAGGTATCCCATGAGCTCTGAAGCTTGTTTTTCTTTCACAGACGTCCAGTTCGGGCCACGGGCTAAGACCGTTCCACAACAGTTAAAAAAACACGGCAGTGTAGTGCAAAGTACAAAAGAGGTAAATAAATACCCCCACACAAAACCCAAACAACACTGACTTATTCTAGAATTGAAGCTTTCGTGACTGCAGGAATACTATAGTCATTGGTTCTTCGGTAAAGTCCCTTATGTAGAAATTCGGTTTTAAAATAAATCACAAATAAAATTAAATAATCAGTTGTAATTTAAATAAATTAAATCAATTCTAGATTCTAGATTTTTACCTACGTGACTTTACCGAAATAACCAAAGAGTATAAATTAAATCAGTTGTGATTATTTTTTTATTTATTTGTGAATTTATTTTCATAAATTAAATAATATCAGTTGTGATGTATTTTATTCTATTTGTGATGTATTAACATTTATTTTATTCTACATACGTGACTTTACGCAAAGAACCAATGAGTATATTGACTTATTCTTTTTCAGAAAGCGACCCGGCCCATCGCAAATGATAGCCGCTCAACAAAGTGGCCCCAATCGTTTGGACATTACAGCAGCAGCAACAGCCAAATAACCAAAACGATCTCTCTATGTACACGACGCGTGCTGCTCTGCTGCTGCAGGGCTCAACGAAGATGGAAAGATTGCGAGTTGTGTCGATGATGCCGGACCCCATAAAAAAATTTCGGAGATGATGGCCTTCACTATAGGGTGCTTCAAAACATTTTAAAAACTTTTATCGGCTGTCGTTTTAATGGAAAAATAACGGAGGATAATACACTGTAACATGATAACAAATTGAACGTTAACATCTCCAAAAAGTCTCTCCCATGTGTTTCGCCATCGCTGTCAACGCATTGCCTGGAATCTTCTCCAGGTGTTCTCCAGAGCCCGGAGGAGGCAGCACATTTCTCGTGGCAGCTGTTGCAATTTCTCACGAGTGTTAACATGTTTCTGTTAAAGCCGCCCTGCATATAGACAGATGTACACGTATACACAACTATACAAAAGTGTAAGTGGAATACTGGGTGAACAATTTGCGTGTTTAATTTTAAGCCGGTTTGAATTAACAAAAGGCAAACGGGGTTCGGTGTCATTTGTCGCGACACCGCTCCGAGGGTTCGCCGTGGTGACAATGATCGCGACAAGCGGGTGGCACGTCACGATCCACGTGTCGAACCTCTTCTGTACCGCACCGCCGCACGTAGCCACCGCGCGAATCGGAGGTGCGCACAGGGTAAGGACAACAGACCTGACACGCAACAGGCGGGGTCTATGGTGCAGTGGTGAGTTTATGGTGCGGTGATGAGTCTGGTGCAGTGAGTCTATGTGCAGGTGAGTCTATGGTGCAGTGTTGAGTCTATGGGCAGTGTGAGTCTATGGGCAGTGTTGAGTCTATGGCAGTGATGAGTCTATGGTGCAGTGTTGAGTCTATGGTGCAGTGTTGAGTCTATGGTGCAGTGTTGAGTCTATGGTGCAGTGTTGAGTCTATGGGCAGTGTGAGTCATGGTGCAGTGTGAGTCTATGGGCAGTGTCGAGTCTATGGTGCAGTGGAGTCTATGGGCAGTGTCGAGTCTATGGGCAGTGTTGAGTCTATGGTGCAGTGTTGAGTCTATGGTGCAGTGTTGAGTCTATGGTGCAGTGTTGAGTCTATGGTGCAGTGTGAGTCTATGGTGCAGTGTGAGTCTATGGTGCAGTGTTGAGTCTATGGTGCAGTGTGAGTCTATGGCAGTGTTGAGTCTATGGGCAGTGTTGAGCTGTGGTGCAGTGTTGAGTCTATGGTGCAGTGTTGAGTCTATGGTGCAGTGTGAGTCTATGGTGCAGTGTGAGTCTATGGTGCAGTGTGAGTCTATGGTAGTGTTGAGTCTGGGCAGTGTTGAGTCTATGGTGCAGTGTGAGTCTATGGTGCAGTGTTGAGTCTATGGGCAGTGTTGAGTCTATGGTGCAGTGTGAGTCTAGTGCAGTGTGAGTCTATGGTGCAGTGTTGAGTCTATGGGCAGTGTTGAGTCTATGGGCAGTGTTGAGTCTATGGGCAGTGTTGAGTCTATGGTGCAGTGTTGAGTCTATGGTGCAGTGTTGAGTCTATGGGCAGTGTTGAGTCTATGGTGCAGTGTGAGTCTATGGTGCAGTGATGAGTCTATGGTGCAGTGTGAGTCTATGGTGCAGTGTGAGTCTATGGTGCAGTGTTGAGTCTATGGTGCAGTGTGAGTCTATGGGCAGTGTTGAGTCTATGGGCAGTGTTGAGTCTATGGGCAGTGTGAGTCTATGGGCAGTGTGAGTCTATGGTGCAGTGTTGAGTCTATGGGCAGTGTTGAGTCTATGGTGCAGTGTGAGTCTATGGTGCAGTGTGAGTCTATGGTGCAGTGTTGAGTCTATGGGCAGTGTTGAGTCTATGGTGCAGTGTGAGTCTATGGTGCAGTGTGAGTCTATGGTGCAGTGTGAGTCTATGGGCAGTGTTGAGTCTATGGTGCAGTGTGAGTCTATGGTGCAGTGTTGAGTCTATGGGCAGTGTGAGTCTATGGTGCAGTGTGAGTCTATGGTGCAGTGTGAGTCTATGGTGCAGTGTGAGTCTATGGTGCAGTGTGAGTCTATGGTGCAGTGTTGAGTCTATGGTGCAGTGTGAGTCTAGGGTAGGTGAGTCTATGGGCAGTGTTGAGTCTATGGTGCAGTGTTGAGTCTATGGTGCAGTGTGAGTCTATGGGCAGTGATGAGTCTATGGGCAGTGTGAGTCTATGGTGCAGTGTTGAGTCTATGGCAGTGTGAGTCTAT
This sequence comes from Lethenteron reissneri, assembly GCF_015708825.2. Classification (NCBI taxonomy): domain Eukaryota; kingdom Metazoa; phylum Chordata; class Hyperoartia; order Petromyzontiformes; family Petromyzontidae; genus Lethenteron; species Lethenteron reissneri. Next base: position 2,881,697 of record NC_083840.1, read on the forward strand.
GGGCAGTGTGAGTCTATGGGCAGTGTGAGTCTATGGTGCAGTGTGAGTCTATGGTGCAGTGTGAGTCTATGGTGCAGTGTGAGTCTATGGTGCAGTGTGAGTCTATGGTGCAGTGTGAGTCTATGGTGCAGTGTTGAGTCTATGGGCAGTGTGAGTCTATGGGCAGTGTTGAGTCTATGGGCAGTGATGAGTCTATGGTGCAGTGTGAGTCTATGGTGCAGTGTTGAGTCTATGGGCAGTGTTGAGTCTATGGTGCAGTGTTGAGTCTATGGTGCAGTGTTGAGTCTATGGTGCAGTGTGAGTCTATGGGCAGTGTTGAGTCTATGGTGCAGTGTGAGTCTATGGTGCAGTGTGAGTCTATGGTGCAGTGTGAGTCTATGGGCAGTGTTGAGTCTATGGTGCAGTGTGAGTCTATGGTGCAGTGTGAGTCTATGGTGCAGTGTTGAGTCTATGGTGCAGTGAGTCTATGGGTAGTGTTGAGTCTATGGTGCAGTGTGAGTCTATGGTGCAGTGTGAGTCTATGGGCAGTGTTGAGTCTATGGTGCAGTGTTGAGTCTATGGTGCAGTGTGAGTCTATGGGCAGTGTTGAGTCTATGGGCAGTGTGTGAGTCTATGGTGCAGTGTTGAGTCTATGGTGCAGTGTTGAGTCTATGGTGCAGTGTTGAGTCTATGGTGCAGTGTTGAGTCTATGGTGCAGTGATGAGTCTATGGCAGTGTGAGTCTATGGGCAGTGATGAGTCTATGGTGCAGTGTGAGTCTATGGTGCAGTGTTGATCTATGGTGCAGAGTTGAGTCTATGGTGCAGTGTGAGTCTATGGGCAGTGATGAGTCTATGATGCAGTGTTGAGTCTATGGTACAGTGTTGAGATTCAGTTAAAACTTGAGTGCACTCAAAACAAGGCTGCCATATGCCTTGCATTACGTTGATCTGAATCGGCTTAAATCTCGGGATTAAACTTGTTTCTGCGTTTAATTTCATCTGAATCGCCACACTTGAGATTTAAAATGACCGAGGCTTGGGACTTCTTACGCGACGAACATTACTCCCATATCACAGAACGTCGCTTGAAGAAGGAGGGATCTCAGCGGTAGCTCTGTGATATCCGCTTCCGCGGAACATTCTCGAACAACACGATAGGCTCGCACGGCTCGGGAGAGATTTCCCGATCGGATCCTCCGTCTAGCGACACCCAACAGCGGAGCAATCGGGGATACCATTGGCAGGGAGGGAGTGGGGGGGTAAAGTTGATGTAATTTATTTAATTTTAAAACAAGATTCAAGATTTCCACTGGGGGGTTAATCCACGGTGGTGTGAGGGGACCAGTAGGCGCTGGGCTCGCGATCCAGACATTGCCAGTTCGACTCCCATCTCCCGGCAGCGCGTCATGTATGTTGAACTTCTTGACGGACCGCGGACGCTAAACGGTTGTCGGTTTAGCAACAGGAATAATCAAACGTAGAATGCGGCATTCCGTCCAAGGATTTCCCCAATGCGCCAGAGGTCACAAACGGGTTTTGATTCCTTACCCGTACCCGGCCGCACCAGGGTCACAAACGGGTACCCGTACCCGTACCCGGCCGGGTACGGGTAGCCGGGTATCGGGTAGGGTACGGGTATCGAGTACCCGATTGCGACCTCTGGGATGAAGCCATGTTGCAGGCGCGGGTGGGTTAATTCTAGGAACTTGAACTGTGAGAAGAGACAAGACGTTGGGAAATGAGTGACAACGGTTACTCACCAGTGACTCACGGCCTTCTCACTCATTGGTTGGGGTGAGTCACGTGCGGCTACCCGTACCCGTACCCGGCCGCACCAGGGTCGCAAACGGGTACCCGTACCTAGCCGGGTACGGGTAGCCGGGTATCGGATAGGGTATGGGTATCGGGGGGTACCCGATTGCGACCTCTGCAATGCGCCAATGCGTGAAGAGCAGGAAACTAAAAAGCGCAACCAGGGCGACCACCATACTAAGGAGTGGGGTGCAGCATCACGGGGTAACCAAACTCTGGGTAGGGTACCCGTGATGCTGCGCCCATTGCCGGATGAAGCTACGTGCGGGGCCTGTAGCATATGATGTTATAAACGGGCCCTAAATTGAAAGAAACACTTAAATATTAAAACACAATTTTTTTACTTGCATAGTCAAGTAATTGCAATTTTTTCATTTTCTTGACAGCAGATATACGACGAATCGGTACCATAAACACCCGTCGTTCATAAAACTTGAAGGCGGTATAGTGCTATAGTAATAGAGCAAGTGCAAAATCACTGCCTCGGAATTGATAGCTCGAAAGCATTTAGCGCGGGGCCCTTGAAAGTGCGGGGCCCGTAGCATTTGCTACTTTTGCTACGAGATCATCCGACACTTACTGCGCCCCTTGTTGAGTCGGGCGGGCGAGCCGGCGGGCGGTGGTGGTGGCGGCAACGCCGCTGCACGAAGCCTCTAATCCAGCACTGCGCGGCGGCAAGCAGCGAGGGTTGGCGGATCACACACAGATGTTAGGCAAACTCCCACCCCCGCCCCCCCTCCATGCCATGGTCCCACCGTGGGTGGCCGTCCAAGATGGGGGAAGGGGACGGAGGACCGGGCCAAGATGAGAGGGTGACGGAGAGGGGAGGAGAAAGACGAAGAGGCTGCATCAGCGTCTCGACGCTGCTGCTGCTGCTGGACATGGGAGGAGGAGGAGCCGAGTCTGTTTTCACAGTGGCTGGGATTGGGGAGAGTGGGCGTGTCTAAACATGAGTCACGTGGTTCACGGTGAGACGTGAGCTGCTTTAGAGAGAGAGAGAAGTGGAGATCTGTAGATGAGAGGGGAAGGGTTCCGAGTTGAGGCGGTGGTGGAGGGGGTGACCACACAGGAGCCACGTGGTTCAGGGGAGCCCTGAGCTGACATAGGCGATGTAAGATTTCTGGGGGGTACCCCCCCCCCCCCCCCGCCGCCGTGGTGTGAACGCGGCTCGGCTCGGCAGAGGCAGGAGACCTACCCCCCTCGGGGAGGGGGATGGGGATGATGGCCGCCGGGTTCCTCAGTCCTGGAATTTGTTGAAGTTTGTGTACATCTGTTGGATGTCCTCCATCTTCATCTCGGAGTCGGAGTCGGAGTCGCTGGACGAGTCGGAGCTAGACGAGTCGGAGCTTGAATGGCCATGCTCAGTATCGCTGCTCGAGGAGTGGGAGTCTGAGGGGGGGAGTGGGGAGTGGGAGACAAAGAGAGGCCAAGTGGAAACGTGATCCTTTGCGGGGGGGGGCAGGGGGGGGGGTCGCAGTTATCACTTGGAACGGGAGACTGAGGGGGAGTCGTAAGGAGGAGTGTTTTAAAACGGATTGGTCCACACCAGAAACAGCCTTCTTTAGAGGCTCGTCTCAAAGGTGTCAGACCGGAGAACGCCAAAAGGCGAACAGGCACAAGGACAATGCAGGGCATTTATAGCTCGGGGTGAGCAACTGTACCATGGGATACCTTTTGCTGCTGCAGTTTTGCGCATCAAGGACGGGGCGACGTGGCCCACAAAAGTGACACCGCAGCCGCCAAACTCGGAACTGAGCTCTCGATCGCGCGGAACGGGCTGCTGGCGACGTATAATCCTTGCCTCCGACGGTGCGTCGGTACACGCGGACACTTTTGCTGGTGCGGGAGTCGCGACCGGCATCGTCAGGCGATCGCCACAAATTGCGTGGCCACCCCCACGCTGAATAACCCCCCCCCCCTCCTCCCTCCCTCACTCTCTGCAAAAGATCTCAAACCATTTTTCTTCCACGCGTTTGTCACACTCATGTGGGGGTGTTTCCGCTGTCCTTGCCAACCTTCTTCACGCTGCCCTGTCCTGCGCCATCTCTCTTTCCGCTCCTCGGGCCACCGTGCCCAATCGCACCACTGATATATACAGGTAGTCCCCGACTTACGATGGAGATGCGTTACGACGACCCTATCGTACGTCGAAAATATCGTAAGTCGAAAATGGCCTCGCCTACTCAGGAGTCTTAAAGAATGGTGATAATTTAGCAAAACAGAGCAATTTACAGTACCGTACTGTATAAACTATATACTGTATGTATTTCTTAATTGCAATAATGCTTTCTTCACTAAAATTGGACCTTGAAACACAAAAAAACACAGAAAAAAATACACGCGCTAATACCGTGACAACTTAACTCCGTCGACCGCTGGTGAGAGTGAGAGGCATCACACAAGGCGGGAGATGCGTACGGTACATCCCGACAACGTCCCAACGTACAGTATCGTACCTCGTACGCTGCTGCGTTTGCCGGCCGCGCGAAATGTAAAATATTTTACAATTTTGTCGTATCGCTATCGCCGTCGTAAGATCCAAATATTGTAAGTCGGACCATCGTAAGTCGGGGACTACCTGTATCTATAGATCTCAATCTCTCTCTCTAAGCCATCTCAAGCCTCCGGTTAATCACGGGAATCCCTGAGAGAGAGAGGGAGAGACCAACACCCCCGTGGATTAAACCCAGGACCTCAGCAGCGCTGGCTCCTGTGCCTCCGACAACGGCCATTCTACAAAGAGGCCCCCTTGAGTTCCCGTGAGCCCCACTCACCGTTCGTGCTGCAATGCTCGTGGATTAATAGATGATGGCTCCCACTACGCTGAGCAGGAGGACCGGGACGAGGGTCGTGAGAAGGATGAGGGCCCACAGCGGGAACCCTGAGTGGACAACGGCAAGACAGCCACGCGCATGGTTAGCGCCGTCGCCGCCACAATCATCGACAGCCGTGGTCAGTCCGCTGCTGGACCAAGGACAAAGCCGTTCGCCATGCCTCGCCGACCCGCAACGCCCACCCCAACGAGCCGTCTTATCGCCTCTGGCCTCTCAGAGAGTGGAACGACATGTATAACCGACTACCGCATATCCAACCGCCGCATATATATCCGACCCGAGCAATTTAAAAACACCAGCGCCAAAGTCGTTTGTACACAAACGGTAGATCGTTAATGGAGGGTTTTAAAAAATAGTAATTAAAATACTAAAACGCACGATGCTCACATCTTGGAGCTCTTTGTGTATTTGCGTTTGCCCTCCAGATGAAATTGATGTCGACGGCTAAATTTCTTGTTGTAGTACTGTAAACAAGAAAGTTTGGTTCACGCTAATGACAAATGTTTGATGGCCCGCCAGTTGTCGATGTCACATTGACAGTTTCGGTAGTCCCGGCTACGGTTGGCAACGAAGAGGCCGGAGGTTTGAAATGGGTTGTTTTTGCCGATATCGACAGAGTCTCTTGAGCACCCGTGGTATGACGGGTTGTCTCCTTACCAGCTGTGTTAGAACTGGTAGTGAATATACCAGCTGTGTTAGAACCAGTAATTTCTACAGCAGTTGTGTTAGAACCTGTAGTTTCTTTAACAGCTGTGTTCAAACTGGTCGTGAATTTACCAGATGTGTTAGAACTAGTAATTTCTACAGCAGGTGTGTTAGAACCAGTGATTTCTACAGCAGGGGTGTTAGAACCGATAGTTTGTTGAGCAGCTGTGTTAAAATTGGAAGTTCCAGGAGGAGGTGTGTCTAGACTGGTAGTTCCTGAAGCAGGTGTGTTAATACTGGTAGTGTGTACTGTAGGAGTGTTAAGACTGGTAGTGTCTACTGTAGGAGTGTTAAATCTCATAGTTTCTACAGTAGGAGTGTTAAGACTGGTAGTTTCTACAGTAGGAGTGTTAAGACTGGTAGTTTTTTACAGTAGGAGTGTTAAGACTAGTAGTTTCCTTACCAGTAGTAGGTTCAGGTGCTTGAGTTGTGACGTAACTGGTTGTTTCTTGAGATTCTGTGTTCTCGGACGTTTCTTGAGGGGATGTGTTAAAATCGCTCGTTTGTGTTTCTTCTGTGTCTGTTACTGGGCTAGTGACTGTGCCCGTGTCTGTTCCTGGATTGGTGACGGTACCTGTGCCTGTTTCTGAGTCGGGGACTGTACCAGTGCCTGTTTCTGGGTCGGGGACTGTACCGGTGTCTGTTGCTGGGTTACTGACTGTGCCCGTGTCTGTTACTGGATTGGTGACGGTACCTGTGCCTGTTTCTGGGTTAGTAACTCTGCTCGTGTCTATTATTGGGTTGGTGACTGTACCTGTGCCTGTTACTGGGTTACTGACTGTGCCCGTGTTTGTTACTGGGTTAGTGACTGTGCCCGTGTTTGTTACTGGGTTAGTGACTGTGCCGGTGCCTGTTACTGGGTTAGTCACTGTACCGGTGCCAGTTACTGGGTTAGTCACTGTACCAGTGCCTGTTACTGGGTTAGTCACTGTACCAGTGTCTGTTACTGGGTTAGTCATTGTACCAGTGCCTGTTACTGGGTTACTGACTGTTCCCGTGTTTGTTATTGGGTTAGTGACTGTACCGGTGCCGGTTACTGGATTGGTGACTGTACCGGTGCCGGTTACTGGATTGGTGACTGTACCTGTGCCTGTTACTGGGTTAGTCACTGTGCCGGTGCCTGTTACTGGGTTAGTCACTGTGCTCGTGCCTATTATTGGGTTAGTAACTGTGCCCGTGCCTGTTACTGGGTTAGTCACTGTGCTCGTGTCTATTATTGGGTTAGTAACTGTACCAGTGTCTGTTACTGGGTTAGTCACTGTACCAGTGTCTGTTACTGGGTTAGTCACTGTACCAGTGCCTGTTACTGGGTTAGTCACTGTACCGGTGTCTGTTCCTGGGTTAGTCACTGTACCAGTGTCTGTTACTGGGTTAGTCACTGTACCAGTGTCTGTTACTGGGTTAGTCACTGTAGCCGTGTTTGTTACTGGGTTAGTGACTGTACCAGTGTCTGTTACTGGGTTAGTCACTGTACCAGTGTCTGTTACTGGGTTAGTCACTGTACCAGTGTCTGTTACTGGGTTAGTCACTGTACCAGTGTCTGTTACTGGGTTAGTCACTGTACCAGTGTCTGTTACTGGGTTAGTCACTGTACCAGTGTCTGTTACTGGGTTAGTAACTGTACCAGTGTCTGTTGCTGGGTTACTGACTGTGCCCGTGTCTGTTACTGGGTTAGTCACTGTAGCCGTGTTTGTTACTGGGTTAGTGACTGTACCAGTGTTTGTTACTGGGTTAGTAACTGTACCGGTGTCTGTTGCTGGGTTACTGACTGTGCCCGTGTCTGTTACTGGGTTAGTCACTGTAGCCGTGTTTGTTACTGGGTTAGTGACTGTACCAGTGTTTGTTTCTGGGTTAGTAACTGTACCGGTGTCTGTTGCTGGGTTACTGACTGTGCCCGTGTCTGTTACTGGGTTAGTCACTGTAGCCGTGTTTGTTACTGGGTCGGTGACTGTACCAGTGCCTGTTTCTGGGTTAGTAACTGTACCGGTGCCGGTTACTGGGTTAGTAACTGTACCCGTGTCCGTTACTGGGTTACTGACTGTGCCCGTGTCTGTTACTGGATCGGTGACTGTACCGGTGTCTGTTACTGGGTAGGTGACTGTAGCGGTGTCTGTTGCTGGGTTACTGACTGTGCCCGTGTCTGTTATTGGGTTAGTGGCTGTACCCGTGCCTGTTACTGGTTTGGTGACTGTCGCTGTCTCTGTGTTCACATCAGTGACTGTTATTGTTTCTGTGATGGTCATCGGTTCAGTGGTCGTTGCCGGTTCCGTGTCCGTCACAACGTCCGTGACCACCGTTGACGACGGCTCCGTGACCGTCATCGTTTCGGTGAAGGTCGACAGCTCCGTGACCGTCATCGTTTCGGTGAAGGTCGACAGCTCCGTGACCGTCATCGTTTCGGTGAAGGTCGACAGCTCCGTGACCCCTTCAGTGACCGTCGACAGCTCCTCGAAGGAGATCTCAATGGTGGCGCTGCCTCCGTCAACGATGCATGAGTAGTTGCCTGCGTCCAGCTCCGTAAGGGGACGGAGGAAGCGAATGATGTTGCAGTTCAAGTCGACTCCCGAGGCAAAGTTGACCGCGTCACTGTCGGCAAGGCGGGACGAACAGCAAAACCATTTAAACAATTACATTTTTTATTTCACCAGGTGAGGCGCACTGAGCTGCTATATACGCATCCACAGCTCCCTCCTTCATCTACAGCTCCCTTCTTCATCTACAGCTCTCTCCTTCATCCACAGCTCTCTCCTTCATCCACAGCTCTCTTCTTCATCCACAGCTCCCTCCTTCATCCACAGCTCCCTTCTTCATCCACAGCTCCCTCCTTAATCCAGAGCTCCCTCCTTCACACACAGCTCTCTCCTTTATCCACAGCTAGCTCCTTCACCTACAGCTCCCTCATTCACACACAGCTCTCTCCTTCATCCACAGCTCTCTCCTTTATCCACAGCTAGCTCCTTCACATACAGCTCCCTCCTTCATCTACAGCTCCCTCCTTCATCCATAGCTCACTCCTCTCCCATCACTGCTGCCAATGTCTTCCTCATCCCCGCAGTCCCCTCTCCCACCCCCTCCCCCCACCCCCCCTGTCATCATCCCTGTCTCCTAATTTACATCCATGAATCCCCCTCTGGCGGTTAATCCCGGTCAACTTGGTGCAGGGATTGGAATCGGCCTGCGGGAGGTCGGGGATGCCAACATATAAGTGAAGCTAAAGCAGGATCAGTGGGGCAGTGGAGGGAGTTCTGCAGAGAAGATGGGGGGGGGGGGGGGGAGAAGGGGCTGCCACCCACCTGATCCACGTGTAATTTGTCCACGGGGAGGAAGGGCAGGCCTTGCAGTAGAGCGTCACGTTCTGCATCCCCACGTACCAGTTGTAGTCACTCGTTGTGATGGTCACAAACAGGGGGTCACCTTAACGCAAACACAACAACAACAACCTTCATTAGCACTAATTGGCAGTGACGTCACCATGGCGTTTGTGGCAGGCTGTGTACACTTTAAGGCCATGTAAAGTGTCGAACACCAGCTGACAGGAGGTCACGGTACAGACCCAGGTGGTGCCATGGGTTGACTGACTAAGACGCAGACACACATACAGATCTCACGTCAGCCTTGTACAATCTTCTATAATATCGTTTTTTTGGGTTAGATCCCGTAAATATATCAATGTGTCGTTAAACCCGCCACCACCTGACACAGCCAATTAGTAAGATTTGTCACGTGAACAGAACATGCCACTTCATTACTAGTGTAGTGGTTACCGCTAGTTCCAAAATGGCGGTCGCGCTGTCCTGAAGCTTTTGTGAAAAATCTGGATTTTGACCCCAGTTTGACATCTGCTTTTCTCATGCTACAGGCAAAAGGCGGGGCTACCCGTGTCGTGGGAGGGGCTACTGGAGTAGTGGGAGGGGCTCCAGGAGTAATGGGAAGGGCTCCCAGAGTTGTGGGAAGGCCTACCTGAGCAAAAGTGAAAGGGGCTTGCTGAAAACACGCGTTTAGAGTACTTGGATGAGAAAATGTGTGGGGTTGACAAAGGAGTAGGAGGGGCCAAAGCCAGAAAAGAGATAATCACTGTGTTACGACTGGTAGTTTCTACAGTAGGAGTGTTAAGACTGGTAGTTTCTACAGTAGGAGTGTTAAGACTGGTAGTTTCTACAGTAGGAGTGTTAAGACTGGTAGTTTCTACAGTAGGAGTGTTAAGACTGGTAGTTTCTACAGTAGGAGTGTTAAGACTGGTAGTTTCTACAGTAGGAGTGTTAAGACTAGTAGTTTCCTTACCAGGAGTAGGTCCAGATGGTGCTTGAGTTGGGATGTAACTGGTTGTTTCTTGAGATCTTGTGTTCTTGGACGTTTCTTGAGATGTGTTAGAATCGCTCGTTTGTGTTTGTCCCGTGCCTGTTACTGGGTTAGTGATTGTAGCGGTGTTTGTTACTGGATTGGTGACTGTAGCGGTGTCTGTTACTGGATTGGTGACTGTAGCGGTGTCTGTTTCTGGATTGGTGACTGTGCCCGTGACTGTAGCGGTGTCTGTTTCTGGATTGGTGACTGTAGCGGTGTCTGTTACTGGGTCGGTGACTGTACCGGTGTCTGTTGCTGGGTTACTGACTGTGCCCGTGTCTGTTACTGGATTGGTGACGGTACCTGTGCCGGTTTCTGGTTCCGTAAATGTTACTGATTCCGTGAATGTTATCGGGTTAGTTTCTGTACCGGTTACTGTTACTTGTTCTGTCATTGTTACTATTTCTGAGTCTGTTATTGGGTTAGTGGCTGTACCCGTGCCTGTTACTGGTTCGGTGACTGTCGCTGGCTCTGTGTTCACATCGGTGACTGTTATTGTTTCTGTGATGGTCATCGGTTCAGTGCTCGTTGCTGGTTCTGTGTCCGTCACTGCCACCGTCGACGACTCCGTGACTTCTTCCGTGACCACCGTCGACGAAGGCTCTGTGACCGTCATCGTTTCGGTGAACGTCGACAGCTCCGTGACCGTCATCGTTTCGGTGAAGGTCGACAGCTCCGTGACCCCTTCAGTGACCGTCGACAGCTCCTCGAAGGAGATCTCAATGGTGGCGCTGCTGCTGTTGCCGTTGCCTTCATCAATGATGCATGAGTATTTGCCTGCGTCCAGCTCCGTGAGGGGACGGAGGAAGCGAATGATGTTGCAGTTCAAGTCGACTTCCGAGGCGAAGTTGACCGCGTCACTGTCGAGAAGGCGGGACGAACAGCAAAACCATTTAAACTATTTCATTTTTTATTTCACCAGGTGAGGCCCACTGAGCTGCAAAATACGCATCTCTCTCCACCCAGCAGCGTATAGATGGTTAAAACCAGAAAGTTTAAGGGCTATAGATTGCTGACGAGTACCTCCATCCACAGCTCCCTGATTCATCCACCACTCCTTCATCCACAGCTCCCTCCTTCATCTACAGCTCCCTTCTTCATCTACAGCTCTCTCCTTCACACACAGCTCTCTCCTTCACACAAAGCTCTCTCTTTCATCCACAGCTCTCTCCTTCATCTACAGCTTGTTCCTTCATCCACAGCTCCCTTCTTCATCTACAGCTCCCTCCTTCATCTACAGCTTGTTCCTTCATCCACAGCTCCCTCCTTCATCCACAGCTCCCTCCTTCACATACAGCTCCCTCCTTCGTCCACAGCTCCCTCCTTCATCCACAGCTCTCTCCTTCACACACAGCTCCCTCCTTCATCCACAGCTCCCTCCTTCATCCACAGCTCCCTCCTTCACATACAGTTCCCTCGTTCACTCACAGCTCCCTCCTTCATCTATAGCTCTCTCCTCTCCCATCACAGCTGCCAATGTCTTCCTCATCCCCACAGTCCCCTCTCCCACTCCGTCCCCCCGCCCCCCCTGTCATCATCCCTGTCTCCTAATTTCCATCCATGAATCCCCCTCTCACGGTTACTCCCGGTCAACTCGGTGCAGGGAATGGAATCGGCCTACAGGAGGTCGGGGATGCCAACGTATAAGTGAAGCTAAAGCAGGATCAGTGGGGCAGTGGAGCGGGTTCTGCAGAGAAGATGGGGGGAGAAGGGGCTGCGACTCACCTGATCCACGTGTAATTTGTCCACGGGGAGGAAGGGCAGGCCTGGCAGTAGAGCGTCACGTTCTCCATCCCCACGTACCAGTTGTAGTCACTCGTTGTGATGTTCACAACCAGCGGGTCACCTTGACGCAAACACAACAACAACAATAACAACCACAACCTTCATTCACACTAATTGGCAGTGACGTCACCATGGCGCTTGTGCCAGGCTGTGTGCACTTTAAGGCCACGTGAAGTGTCGAACACCCGCTGGCAGGTCAAGGGACAGATCCAGGTGGTGCCGTGGGTTGACTGACTGAGACGCAGACACACATACAGATCTCACGTCAGCCTTGTACAATCTTCCATAATACAGTTTTTTTTGGGTTAGATCGTGTATTAAACCCGCCACCACCCAACACCACCCAACACAGCCAACTAGTAAGGGTTGTCACGTAAACAGAACGCGGCCAATTCGTCACTAGTACAGCACACCGGTGTGTTGAAAAGGCAAGCCACAACATTTATAATCTGAGTACGACGTTTCGCCAGAAATTACAACCGGCATCATCAGGCGACAGACAGATTCGTGGCTTTGCTCTCCAACACATCGGTGTGCTGTACTATTAACGAATTGGCCACGTGACACACCTTACTAATTGGCTGTGTCGGGTGGCAGCGGGTTTAACGACACATTTATATATTTACACGATCTAACCCAAAAAAAACCTGCATTATGGATTATATTGGTCGCGAAAGCCTACTATGTCGTGTTACACTTGCAGAATATTCTTCATCTACCCGTCGAGCCCCCCCCCCCCTTTTATATAGGGGCGCCACGGTGGCTAGGAGATGCAGCCGTACGTAGCCAACCGTGCTAATCGTAGGTGTCACCAATTGTTGGTAGCTCCAGTTCTGGCCACCGTTCCCAGCACTCAGCCTGTCGATTCCCAACTAAATCTGCGCGCTGCGCATCTGTGTGTCGATGATTTTAATGATATTAATTAACGTAACATTACATCGAGGTTCCACACGTGCATCTGTCGCTGTTGCCCACCAGCAGAGGCAGTGAGTGAATGGGTGAGGGATTGAGGTGGAGTGGGGAGGAGTCATCACAGTACCTGCAGCTCTCTCAGCTCCGTTGTAGAGAAAATGAGATGGCGTGGCCAAAATCAGCCCTGAAAGAGAGAGAGAGAGAGTTTAAACAGAATCAGAATATTTATTTAGAACACAGAGGGAGGGGGAATCCGATGAGCTATGACCTTCTTGTTTCACAGGTGTCCAGTAAGGGCAACGTCACAATAAACAAACACAATACAAGAACGAAACAGGAGGAGGATTTCTCCACAAATCTGGCTGTCGCCTGATGATGCTAGTTGTAAATACCGGCAAAAACGTCATACTCGAATTGTAAATGTTGTGGGTTTACTCTCCAACACACTGTTTAGTGCTGTACTAGTAACGAAATGGCACGTTTTGTTTACGTGACAGACCTTACTAATTGGCTGTGTCGGGTGGTGGAGGGTTTAACGACACATTCATATTTACGCGCTCTAACCCAAAAAACACTGGTCGTGAAATCCTACGTGTTAAACTGATAGTCAAAACACATGATGGCGGTGCAAGAAAGGTAAACAAGTCACCCAAAAACATACAAATGAAACTAAATCATCCCCATCTTACCAGGCAAAGCCCACCAAGCTTATTTTTAAATCCTTTATATTAAGTTCACTTGCTTGCTTACGACCGTGCAAATCTTTCGGTCGTTTTTTAACCCACTTCCCGTGATCCAATCGAGCTGACATTTTGCACACAGACTCGTTGTGCGTGACAATTAATGTTCGTGAAATTTTCTTTCCAAAATTTTACACTTTTTTGGAACAAATAAATTATATTTAATTACCAATTGCTTAATGGTGGCAGGCAATCATCTGACCCATAGGTGGCAGCCATCTCAAGCCAGATGACGAGAGGACTCTAGCCGCCACGCATATAAAGGATTTATAGTGAAAAACTTTGTTTTTACGGGTTAATTTTTTCAGAAACAACCTGGCCACAAATGATAGCTCAACGAAGTGGCTTATCATGTGGACATTTATAGCAGCAACTTAATCTAAAAAGCTGGAAACACATCCTTTGTTTATATGTATGTTGAACTTCTTTCGCACCGCACGTTGCCAACCATGCTCATCGGAGATGCGGGGAGAAAGACAACAAACTAAACACACAGAAAGCAGTTCTCAAGAAATTAGTTTTCAATTTAGATTTTAAAAGTGCATCATACGTGTTTTTTTTTTATCGAATGAAGATGATGTCTAAAAAAAATAAGAAAAGACTTTGCCATTTGTTTAGATGTTTAAACACCAAATATGCACCTATTACTACAAAGGAATCAAGTCTGCATTAACCACACACAGTCGTGGTAAGACATGCAAACAACATGCTTTGGTAATAATGAAAACATTGTCCTTGAATCAGATTTCCCTACACCAGAGCTACAGCCTCCTCTACGGGCTTGTCTCACCAGCAGTGTTAGAGACCAGAGAACGACGCCAAAAGGCGATCAGCACAAGGGCAATGCAAACATCAAAGCATCTTGATACTGGCCAAAGTGTCCAGTAGAAATCAGATGATCACAATTACAAATAAACAACGCGTGCTTTTGCTCACCATTAAAAAACAGCATGCCTGAAAAAAGCGCGAAGGATCCAGCCTTCGCCATCTTCTCGAGTGAAATCCACAAGGCTCCTTGAAACGAATGGCAGATGGGAGGGGCAACAGGGTGTAAGACATTGAGCGATTGTCACGTTCAAAGACATCTAAACCTCGCCCATCGCGGGTTCACCCCCCCGCCACATCGCGGATTTGACCACTCGCGGCGACTGTGGCTTGACCAATTGTGGTTGGCCGTGATATTCCTGTGCAGTTGTGGATACTATAGAAGTAGTGCACGGTGGGGGGGACACGCGCGCCATCTTGTCTCCATCTCGTCTCCGTATCGTCTCTCGCCCGTCTCTCGCCCGCTTCTGTCTCGTGTCTGTGGCATCTCTGTTTTGACTCCGTCTTATCTCCTTCTTAAATGTTGACTTAAAACTTTCGTGACTGCAGGAATTCATATCTTTTGGTTCTTTCGGTAAAGTCACGTAGATAGAAAACTATTAATAGAAAATTAAGTGAATAAAAATAAGAAAAATCTAATAAAAATAATAAAAAAAACACTCATTTATCTCTGTCTTGTCTCCATCTGGTCTCTATCGTTTCCCAAGCGGCCCATCACGATTCTTAGGCCACGTGGTGGTGTTCCCAGGTCACGTGGTGGTATTTCCAGGTCACGTGGCGGTGTTCCCAGCCTCCAGTGAGGTTTACCCGTCCACGATTTTTCTGACCCATGTAATTTTTTTTATCCCCAATTCCATCCACTTACTGCACAAGTTACCGCAATCAGAATCTGTGTCTATGCTGGAGGAATCCGATGAGCTATGAAGATGTATTTATTTTATTTTACAGATGTCCAGTTATATTTAACACGAGACAATATTAATCATATTTTATACTTAAAACGCTTCCCGTTCAACGTGTTGGGTCGATGTAGGGTAACATAAAACAAAAGGAAGGGGTGGGTGTCATTACGGACCATGAACCAAACAAGCCCTCTAGTTTCCACATTGATATACCTTGCTGAGCTCGTCAAGAAGCATAAACCATCAAGCCAACTCCGGTGGTCATCCTCGCAGCAGCAGTCACCGCATCATCGCTCAGCGCTTTCAGATGCTATATACACTACACTATACACTACACTGTACACTACTATAGACTACACTACTGTACACTATACACTACACTACTATACACTACACTATACACGACACTATCCACTATACACTACACTATACACTACACACCGAAACACTACTATACACTGCATAACTATATTGCTACACACTACACTACTATACACTACACTATACACTACACTGTACACTACACTACTATACACTACACTATACACTACACAACTATACACTACATTATACACTTCACTATGATACAATACACTATACACTACTATACACTACTGTACACTACACTACGATACTCTACACTACTATACTATACACTACTAAACACTGCACTACAAACTACCCTTTTGGCGAACCATCGAACAAAGATGGCGTCACCGTTTCGCGCGGCACTTTTCAGCAGATGCGCTTCTGCGGCCGTCTGGAACGGATTATAGATTTGACGTTTTCGTGACTGCAAGGATTCATACTCTTAGGTTCTTTCGCTAAAGTCACGTAGGTAAAAAAAGAATAATACAAAATAAAATAATAATAAATGAAAATAACTACATTATTATTTATTATTTGATTTGATTATTATTTTTAATACAATAAAATAATAATAAATGAAAACTAAATGTTTATTTTTTATTTTACTTTATTATTATTCTTCTTTTTTACCTACGTGACTTTACCGAAAGAACCTAAGAGTAAGTCACTGGGAGCCGTGGCACTTTTAAATCATCATTTAGATTGACAAACCTGGTGAGATGAAAAAAAAATAGTTTAGCTGTATTCGAATATATATTTTTAAAGTAATCTGTTAACCTTTCCTACGCTTTGCACTCCCATCGTGTTTTTGTGTATATTGTGTGTTGTTGTAAAGCTCCCTGCCCCCTACTGGACATCTGTGAGTAAAGAGCTTCATAGCTCATCGGATTCCTCCTGTGAATACAGATTCTGATCCTTGAGTTTGCGTATCGCGGATTTTGCCGATGGGCGAGGGTTTGGTGCATTCGCTATCTTCAACAGAATCAGATCAAATTTCGATGTAAAGCTTTCGTGACTGCAGGGATTCCTCTTCTTGGTTCTTTCGATAAAGTCACGTAGAATGGAAATAATAAAATAATAAAAATAAAACAATAACAGACCTGTTCTTCACCTGAGGACGGCTGCTTGCGTTGTGGCCGAAACGTCGTGAGAATTATTTTATGATGTTTTATTTTTATTATTTTATTATTTCCATTCTACGTGACTTTACCGAAAGAACCAAGAAGAAGAATCAGATCAGATTATATTTATTTACATGATTACTTAAACAAGTGTGCTAGCGTGTTTTACCACGACTAACGTGTGCGATTAATGCAGACTTGATGCCTTTGTAGTACCAGGCATCTAAGTTGGTGTTTATACATCGTAACGCCTCCTATATGATTCCCAGGAATGATAACGCCTTTTATTATGCTTTTGTTAGTGATAATCTGAATTAAAAAAAAACCATGTACGATGCACTTTTAAATCATAGAAATTGACAAGTCATTTCTTTCGAACTGCTGTTTGCGTGTTAGTTTGCTGTACCCCCCCCCACCGCACCTTCGATTAGCACGGATGGCTACGTACGGTGGTGTGAAAGAAGCTTAACGTGCATCAGAGGTCGCAAACGGGTTTTGATTCCTTACCCGTACCCGTACCCGGCCGCACCAGGGTCGCAAATGGGTACCCATACCCGTACCCGGCCGGGTACGGGTACCCGTACGCTACCCGTACCCGTACCCTACCCGAAATGAGTGACAAACTGTTACTCACTAGTGACTCACGGCCTACCCGTACCCGTACCCGGCCGCACCAGGGTCGCAAACGGCTGCCCGTACCTGGCCGGGTACGGGTAGCCGGGTATCGGGTAGGGTACGGGTATCGGGTACCCGGTTGCGACCTCTGACGTGCATGCACACGTGCAAAAGGGTGTTTGTTGTGTACGTTGACTTTGCTCATCGCGGATTTGCCGATCGCAGCCGTTTCCAAGAACGTCACTCCCCGCGATAGGCAAGGGCTTGGTGTATTGGTTCTATTCAGCAGAATCAGAATCGTGATTTATACCGGAGGAGGAATATGCTTAGCCATGCAGCTCTATTTTTTTCACAGATGTCCAGAAAACTGGTGACGACATGATGGTTACTATGATACGCATCGTAAGCAGTGCCGGATTATCCAAGTAACAAGGCCGGTAGCCATGGAGTCAACATTGGGGGGACCAAATCTTTCAGGGTGTCTGGCGGTCCCATCCTAGAAAAATATCTAAATTTGAAAACGAATTTTCTGCCTAAAATATTCAAAAATTCACTAACACATGGGGTGGACTTTTTTCTTCTTCACAATGTCTAAAAGTGTATTGTATTACATTGGTCTGTTTTAACTTTTTTTTACCATTTCTTGTTTCATTGTATGTAATGGCAGAGATTAGGGATTAATAAAGTACAACCATAACCACAATCATATGAACAGAAATCTATGCATTGATTTATATGAAGACAAATACAGATATTGTGGCCAAGGTTTAGCAAATAGTTGTTTTTATTTACATAGCAATTATTTTAAGCATATGTTAATATTTGGGGGGATGTGTCCCCCCAATAGATATTATAATTACCGCCTTACTTAGTAGCAAAAGTAGAATACGCTACGGGCCCCGCACTTTCAAGGGCCCCGCGCTAAACGCTTTCAAGCTGTCAATTACGGTTCAGTGATTCTGCACTTGCTCTATTACTATAGCACTATACCGCCTTCAACTTTTATGAACGACTGGGTGTTTAAGGTTAGCGATTTGTCGTATTTTCTGGCTGCATCGCAAATGAAACATTCAATTATTTTACTATGCAAGTAAAACAATTTGTGTTTAATATTTAAGTGTTTATTTTATTTTATTTAGGGCCCCTTTATAGCATATGCTACAGGCCCCACACTTAGCTTTATCCGGCACTGATAGTAAGGTATAAAATCAGACCTCCCTTGGAAAATCGCCAGGCAGCTGTGGCTATACGGGGTCCATCAGCCGTGCAAACACAACAGATAAACTCAGCCACTCATTTAATCTGAGATCATTATATTCTATTGATTCGGCGCAGTAAATCTAACATCATTCTGTTCGATGATTCAACACGTCGATTCAACACGGTCAGTTAATTGTGTTCTGTGATTGAACACGGCGGTTCAAAACAGTAAATCTAGCATCATTCTATTCTATGATTCAACACATTGATGAGACTCATTTAATCTAGCATGATGATAGTCTATGATTCAATCTCGTATCATTCAACGTTACAACCAATCTACCATAATGATTCAACACAGTCAACCCATCATAATTCTATTCAGTAATTCAACAAGCTCGATCTAACATCATGGTATTCAGCGATTCAACACAGTCAACCCATAATAATTCTATTAAATAATTCAACACGGTCGATCTAACTCCATGATATTCAGTGATTCCACACAGTCAACCTGTTATAATTACATTAAATAATTCAACACGGCCAATCTAACATCATAATATCCCGTGATTCAACAGTCAACCCATCATAATTCTATTAAATAATTCAACACCGTCGATCTAACAGCATAATATTCCGTGATTCAACACAGTCAACCCATCATCATTCTATTCAATAATTCAACACCGTCTATCTAACAGCATAACATTCCGTGATTCAACACAGGCAACCCATCATAATTCTATTAAATAATTCAACACCGTCGATCTAACATCATAATATTCCGTGATTCAACACAGTCACCCCATCATAATTCTATCCAATAATTGCGCACCTAATTCACGCTGCGTGCCTAAAAATTCACGACGCAAAATCGAGTCGACGACGCAAACTTGACGCTTGGACAAATTCAACGCAGCTCTTGCCAAGATTGCCCCGAACGTAAATTACCTTGAAGAGGAGGAGGAGGGAGGAGGGTGGAGAAAGAGACCCCGATGTGCTTAAGGGATGTGAAGGCGTCTTCTCCACGTGTTCCCCGAGACTGTCCAACACTCTCGTTTCATCGGCTCAGCCGGTGGTCAAGATGCAGACTCGTCCGTGTGCCTGCGTGTCATCGGTGCTGAGTTGATAAAAGCACTTTCTGACCTCCTACCCCCAGACAGCCCGCTAAATACTTAGACGGAGGTGGGGTGCTATCGGTGTGTGTGTGAGTGAGTGCGTGTGTGTGTCTGCGCGCGCGTTGTGTATACGTGCGTGCGAGTTCCTTGCGTGCTGCGTCTGCGTGTGTGTGTGTCTATATATATAGATATGGGTACTAAACCGAGTCGTGCACTGCACCCTCCTCGCACTCACACACGCATCCACCTGTTTTATGGTTGGCAATTTCGCAGTGGTCACGGGGTGCGCAACTGGTGAACGAAAGTCGACCGACTCAAACCTCCCCCCGCCCCCCCGCCCTGAGTTTGATTCCCTGCCACGGCTGTCACGGGCACCATCGTGTCCACGTCTGTTGCTGGCGATTGCTCGAGAACAGCGATGTTGGGACCGCAGCACTCGTCCCGTCTGTCTGTCCAGGCAGCCAGACAGCCAGCAAAACTTGACTATGCATAATATAGCAAGGTGATATGGTGCTGCTGCTGCTGTAGCTTTGGTCGGGACTGCACAAGTACAATTAACAATAGCATATAGATATTTATATTCTTGGTTCTTTCGGTAAAGTCACGTAGAAGGGAAATAATAAAATAATGAAAATAAAACATAATAAAATACAATTCTCACGACGTTTCGACCACAACGCAAGCAGCCGATATTGTTTTAACTCGAACACGTTCATACTCTTAGGTTCTTTCGGTAAAGTCACGTAGGTAAAAAAAATAATAATACAATAAAATAATAATAAATGAAAATAACTACATTAAATCACGACGTTTCGGAAGCAACACAAGCCTCCGTCATCAGGTGTAACTGCTCCAGTAAAATTACTGTATCGTGTGAGAACACGTTCATTAAAAATAATTAATTAACTAAATGTGTATAACAAGAGGCGACGTTTCGGGCAATGGCCCTTTTCGAACAGCACATAGAGGAGAAAGGACCAGGGATGGGAATTCATTTTTTTTCATGGACAAATGTTTTTCCCTTGATGCACGGGGGCATCGTTGTTGCTGTTGCTGTTACGCCGAGTGTTTATCTGGGAGAGGTAAACGCTGAGTCTCATGGCCACTTTCCAGGAGGGTCATGTCGGCTCTTTTCACAGCAAAGGGGGGAGGGGGA
Source organism: Lethenteron reissneri (assembly GCF_015708825.2). Classification (NCBI taxonomy): domain Eukaryota; kingdom Metazoa; phylum Chordata; class Hyperoartia; order Petromyzontiformes; family Petromyzontidae; genus Lethenteron; species Lethenteron reissneri. Next base: position 2,902,115 of record NC_083840.1, read on the forward strand.
CGATGATTCGGCTCCGTGGTGGCTATGAGATGTTAACTACCTCGCCTGGTCTACAGGAGGCCGTGGGTTCGATCCCGACACTGACGCCTGATGCTGTATATTTGGAGTTTGCGTCTCTCTCTCATCATCATCATCACGGTGGCTAGGAGATATTAATTACCTCGCCTGGTGTACAGGAGGTCGTGGGTTCTATCCCGACACTGACGCCTGCTGCTGCTGTATATTTGGAGTTTGCGTCTCTCTCTCATCATCATCATCATGGTGGCTAGGAGATGTTAACTACCTCGCCTGGTCTACAGGAGGTCGTGGGTTCAATCCCGACCCTGACGCCTGCTGCTGCTGTATATTTGGAGTTTGCGTCTCTCTCATCATCATCACGGTGGCTATGAGATGTTAACTACCTCGCCTGGTATACAGGAGGTCGTGGGTTCGATCCCGATCCTGACGCCTGCTGCTGTATATTTAGAGTTTGAGTGTCTCTGCCTCTCCCTGTGGTTGCCTGGATTTTTCTCCGGGCTCCTACGGGTTTTTACCCTCTCCACGTTCAGAGTGAACGTCGCCACGCGTTTTTTGGTGTCATTTGGCTGCAATCAATTTCCACGACGATAAGCCGCCAACTCCACGTCGAGATTTATCATTCGTGTTATCCAGGTCGCTTCTAAAAATAAAATAGCTGCGTAGCTCAAATACTTTATAGTTCAATAGTTTAGATTGCTGCTGATGATATTGCGTCTGTGCCCGATCCCAATTGAATGATTTAAAAAAAAAATTAGAATGAAGTTAGCGTGACTGGCTACACACGACGGTCCAATTCTTGCGAACGACGCAGATAGATCTTTAACGTCCTCCGTGAGTGAAGCAAACGGCACGCAGTGGTTGTTGTTGTGGTTGTTGTTGTTGTGGTGGTGATTAGCACGGCAGCGTAGCGGATAGCGCTACGCTGCGCTCCTGCTCGCGGCCAATACCGGGGACGATTATCTGAACCGGTCCTGGGCCTCCCCTAGGTCGACTCAGCCTCAAATGAGTACCTGGTGCGGTGCGTAGTAAACATCGCCATTGGGGAGACAAAGGCGGCCGGGCGTGGTGCTGGCCACCCACCCCCTCGTGTGCTGTGCCGGCCTTCATGGGCGCACGCTAACAGCACTTGCCCCGACAGTCTGTTGCAGGCTACACGGGGGATCTTTGTCTTTGTTTGGTTAACACATCAGAAGTGGCGGTATTAACCAGGGCGGCCGCTGGTTTCGACAGCCGCGAACCTCCACGCACTGACCAGGGTGGTGAAGTATGGTCAAACGACCTCCCAGGGCACGATGCGACGTCAATCACAGGGGCGGTGGGTGGCTGTGGCTGGGGGGGAGAGCGGTGGCGCAGCGGTTAGCGCGGGGCTGTCCCTTAGGTTGACTCAGCCTCGAATGATGGCGAGGGTTCGTTAGAGGCTACACAGGGCGTCTTTACCTTTGTTGTGCGTGCGTGATGCCCCTCCAACCCCCCACCTCCACCCCCCCACCTCCACCCCCCACCTCTACCCCCCACCTCCACCCCCCCCACCGACACCACCCCACCACCTCCACCCCCCACCACCCCCCACCTCTACCCCCCACCTCCACCCCCTCACCTCCACCCCCCCCACCTCCACCACCCCACCTCCGCCCCCCACCTCCACCCCCCCCCCACCTCCACCACCCCACCCTCACCCACCTCCACCCCTCCACCTTCACCCCCCCCATCCATCACCCCACCTTCACCCCCACCTCTAGCCCCCCACCTCCACCCCCCCACCTCCACCCCCCCTACCTCCACCCCCCCACCTCCACCACTCCACCTCCACCCCCATCCACCACCCCACCTCCACCCCCATCCACCACCCCACCTCCACCACCCCACCTCCACCCCCCCACCACCCCCCTCTCACCCCACCACCCTCCCTCCCTCCCCCCACCACCCACTCTCCTGCGTCCCCTCCACTCCCAGTTGTAAACAAAGACTAAGCGCCGCCCGAGATAACAAACCTTCAAAGTACACAGAAAATAAATAAATTAAACTCCCCAATCTAGAGGGTGTTAAAAAAGGATGGACCCAATTTCAAAGCAGTATATTTCACGATGGCAACATGTTACAATTACACAAAAAGTTACAAACGGCTTAATGAATTATCAAGTTTTATTAACCATTTTATAAATGCTCTATGTGCCCTCCACCTGCTGTACGAACAACATCGAGATGATCGTTGAATTCGTCCCAAACGCCTCTCAAAGTGGCTTCTTCCACTGAAGTCACCGCTGCCGTGATTCTGTTTTTGAGGTCATCCAGATTAGTCGCTAATGGTGGCACAAAAACACCACGGGTCTTTTGACGTTTCCCCACAAGAAAAAGTCGCAGGGTGTGGTGATGTCTGGGGATCTTGGGGGCCAAGAGTGTAGCGCCAAGTCTTGGGGTCCCGTGTGACCTATCCAACGTTGAGGCAGTGTGTCTTGCGAATGATTGAGGCTAGAGGCTGTTTGTGCGCTGGGAGAGGCATCTTGCGGTAATCATTTGAAACTCTATGCCCCTCCCCCTCTATGCCCCTCCCCCCTTCTATGCCCCGCCCTCTCTATGCCCCGCCCTCTCTATGCCCCGCCCTCTCGAGTGGTAAGAGATTCATTCATGGGCGGTTCGTGGTTGTAGAGATATAGCGATTTAAAATCGGGTCCATCTTTTTAAACACCCTGTATTTACCTTTGCTGCGTCCTCAAAATATGTTTTACGGATCCCCTGCGCTCTCCCATCGTTTCGACGTTCGATGGATGTCATATCGATGTTCGATTTACGTCAATTCGACGTTCAATTGACGTTGTTTAGACCTTTGATTGACGTTTCGACGTTCGATTTACGTCAATTCGACGTTCAATTGACGTTGTTTCGACCTTTGATTGACGTTTCGACGTTCGATTTACGTCAATTTGACGTTCGATTGACGTCGGTTCGACCTTTGATTGACGTTTCGACGTTCAATTAACGTCAATTTGACGTTCGATTGACGTTGTTTCGGCCATTGATTGACGTTTCGACGTTCGATTTACGTCAATTCGACATTCAATTGACGTTGTTTCGACCTTTGACGTTTCGACGTTCGATTTACGTCAATTCGACGTTCAATTCACGTCGTTTCGACCTTTGACGTTTCGACGTTCGATTTACGTCAATTCGATGTTCAATTGACGTCGTTTCGACCTTTGACGTTTCGACGTTCGATTTACGTCAATTCGATGTTCAATTGACGTCGTTTAGACCTTTGACTGACGTTTCAACGTTCGATTGACGAAGTTTCGACATTCGATGGACATCTCATTTTTACATCTCATTTTTATGCTATCGGCATACCCCATTTTCATTGATTTTACCCGAAATTAACTCTGTCACTTATGATTGCAAGTTGTTGCGAGTCAGTGACTGCTTTAGTGTTAAAATATGGTGCTGTATTTTTAGGATAGTGTGTTTATAATATCATTTTATGTAGATGTCCACATCTATTTAATATTTTTCTTCTGCAGTTTTTATTGAAAATGCAATATTTGACATCTCAAACACCTGATGTGATAGACAAAAACTGATGCCAGATTTGGAATCAGCACCCCAAAATTACCTTAAAACCGTTGGAATACCTCATGACAGATAAAGTGTGTTGACCAGTGTTATCAATGTGGTTTTTTTTTTGCATTCTGACTGCAAGTATTGTGGGTAATGTAAACATGATTCCTTGCAAAAAGGTTTCAGTTTTGTCGCCAGACAAAAAGGGGAAAAAAACCCTATAATTATTATTTCCCCTAATATACAGGTGAGTCATATTTGGTAATTTTAGATGTTTTATTGCGATTTCGCCCACCGAGTGTGACCGTGGGACCAGGAATACAAGGGCCCCCTATTGACGCCGCTAATACCCGGCCATAAAGCGCCGCCCGACCCTAAACGATCAACCTTGTGGTCCGGCCAAACACCAAACACCGAGCACATAGCAACCCCCCCCCCCCCCCCACATCTTACCCCACGCACCCCCAACAATAAACTTAAAAACGAAACAAATCAGCACTGGCACTCGTCCTCCCAAGGTATTTATTGCCTGGAAATTGCTTTCGAATTGAAGGAAGGACGCAATATCCTGCCGCTCAATGCAGGGTCCGCTTTGGGCGCGATACCCCGACGTTTCGGTCCACGTAGCTTCTTCAGTTCCCGTCCGTACCCCCTCCACAAAACTCCAACGCACCCCCGCAAAATAAAAACGGACCGGGAAAATTTGGGTGCTGGAGCGGAACGTCGGACATCGCCCTCCGAACAGCGACTCCTTGGCTGGGCAGAGAATGCCAACCTTTGCTCGTAACCACGGCAGCGCGTTGCTAAACTTAGCGCTCACACAAAGCTGCGTTGGCCACGGTGATAAGGATGACGGCGATGATACCATGGTGCCAGATAGCTTTATCTCGTTCGGCCAATTTGAGAAACTGCTGTTGTTCATGAGCGCCTATTCGGACTGGCCGGTCCCGTGCCTCCCGATTAGCATGGTTGGCTACGTACGGCGCGAAAGAAGTTCAACGGGCAAACATCATTAGGGGCCGTCCATAAATGACGTCACGCGATTTTGGACGATTTTTGACCCCCCCCTCGTCAGACGACGTCACAAAAAGTCAGACACCCCCCCTCAAATATGACGTCACAAAGCTCTGCCCCCCCCAAAAAATACAGTATATAAAACATGCTTCAAATCGCTTTAAACTATTGTCATTGTAGTGCGTATTTAATGTGGCGCTGCACTCTGATGTTGTAGGAGAAAACATTTATTAAAAAATCTATTTAATTAAGTATAACGTGTTGTCGATATTTATTTAAAGTTGCGCATTTTGATGTGACGTCACATTTCTAAACCCCCCCCCCCTCGTCACACATCGTCACAAATGTCTGACCCCCCCCCCCTTTGGTGCGTGACGTCATTTATGGACGGCCCCTTAAGATAACACACGGGTGGGTGGGTGAGCGTTATGGGTGGAGAGTCGAGTTCGATGCCCGCTCACAGACATTATATGAACCAGGTCCTGGGCCTCCCCTAGGTCGACTCAACCGTAAATGAGTGTCTGATGTTGTTCTGTATATATCAGTACTGGGGAGACAAAGGCGGCCAGGCGTGGTGCTGGCCACATCACCTCCGTTGTGTGGCGTGCGAGCATGATTGGTGCTGCTCGCTATCGGCACTGCATCTCTAGGTGCCAGAATAAAGGTGATTTGAGATAATTACTCAGGAAGGAAGTGATTGCAGAGGAAATGTAACGCAGTAAATGCAATGAACACACTCACCCACTCGCCCACTCACTCGCCCATTCACTCAATCACCTGCCCACTCAACAACACAATCACCGATCGATTCCTCCGCTCATTTAACCAACTCACTCACCCAATACAATCGAGAAAGACAATACAAACGAGACAAAACAATGCAAACGAGACAGAACAATAGAAACGAGATAGAACAATACAAACGAGACAGAACAATACAAACGAGACAGAACAATACAAACGAGACAGAACAATACAAACGAGATGGAACAATACAAACGAGACGGAACAATACAAACGAGACGGAACAATACAAACGAGACGGAACAATACAAACGAGACAGAACAATAGAAACGAGACAGAACAATAGAAACGAGACAGAACAATACAAACGAAATGGAACAATACAAACGAGACGGAACAATACAAACGAGTCAGAACAATACAAACAAGACAGAACAATGCAAACGAGATGGAACAATACAAACGAGATGGAACAATACAAACGAGACAGAACAATACAAACGAGACAGAACAATACAAACGAGATGGAACAATACAAACGAGACAGAACAATACAAACGAGACGGAACAATACAAACGAGACAGAACAATACAAACGAGACAGAACAATACAAACGAGACAGAACAATACAAACGAGATGGAACAATAGAAAGGAGACAGAACAATACAAACGAGACAGAACAATAGAAAGGAGACAGAACAATACAAACGAGACAGAACAATAGAAAGGAGACAGAACAATACAAACGAGACAGAACAATACAAACGAGATGGAACAATACAAACGAGACAGAACAATACAAAGAGACGGAACAATACAAACGAGACAGAACAATACAAACGAGACAGAACAATAGAAACGAGACAGAACAATACAAACGAGACAGAACAATACAAACGAGTCAGAACAATACAAACGAGACAGAACAATGCAAACGAGACGGAACAATACAAACGAGACAGAACAATAGAAACGAGACAGAACAATACAAACTAGACAGAACAATACAAACGAGACAGAACAATACAAACGAGACAGAACAATACAAACGAGACAGAACAATAGAAACGAGTCAGAACAATAGAAACGAGACAGAACAATACAAACGAGACAGAACAATACAAGCGAGACAGAACAATACAAACGAGTCAGAACAATAGAAACGAGACAGAACAATACAAACGAGACAGAACAATAAAAACAAGACATAACAATACAAACGAGACAGAACAATACAAACGAGGCAGAACAATACAAACGAGGCAGAACAATAGAAACGAGACAGAACAATGCGAATGGGCCAGGGCTAGTGTTTGTTGTCAGGGCGAGTATTTAAAGCTATGCCCCAGGGCGAGTATTGAGCGTTATGCCTCCAGGGCTCGTGTGTGGAGTTTATGCCCCCAGGGCTCGTGTGTGGAGTTTATGCCCCCAGGGCTAGTGTGTGGAGTGTATGCCCCCAGGGCTCGTGTGTGAAGTTTATGCCCTCAGGGCGAGTATCGGGGCATTAGGGCCATGTGGTGTCACGGTGCGTGCGAGGTGAAGGGCTGGGTAGGTGAAGGGCTGGGTAGCTGAAGGGCTGGGTAGGTGAAGGAAGGGCTGGGTAGGTGAAGGGCTGGGCAGGTGAAGGGCTGGGCACGTGAAGGGCTGGGCAGGTGAAGGGGCTGGGCAGGTGAAGGGCTGGGTAGCTGAAGGGCTGGGTAGCTGAAGGGCTGGGCAGGTGAAGGGCTGGGTAGGTGAAGGGCTGGGTAGGTCAAGGGCTGGGCAGGTGAAGGGGCTGGGCAGGTGAAGGGCTGGGCAGGTGAAGGGGCTGGGCAGGTGAAGGGCTGGGCAGGTGAAGGGCTGGGTAGGTGAAGGGCTGGGCAGGTGAAGGGCTGGGTAGGTCAAGGGCTGGGCAGGTGAAGGGGCTGGGCAGGTGAAGGGCTGGGCAGGTGAAGGGGCTGGGCAGGTGAAGGGCTGGGCAGGTGAAGGGCTGGGTAGGTGAAGGGCTGGGCAGGTGAAGGGCTGGGCAGGTGAAGGGCTGGGCATGTGAAGGACTGGGTAGCTGAAGGGGCTGGACAGGTGAAGGGGCTGGGCAGCTGAAGGGCTGGGCAGGTGAAGGGCTGGGCAGCTGAAGGGCTGGGCAGGTGAAGGGCTGGGCAGGTGAAGGTCTGGGCAGGTGAAGGGGCTGGGCAGCTGAAGGGCTGGGCAGGCGGTGCCGTCCTGAGCTGCCCTCCTACTGCGCTATCGGCCCTGGGGGGGGGTGGGGGGTACCGCTGCGCGTGCGTCAGAAGCAGCGGCGGCGGTCACCGCTTTACAGCCCCCACCCCCCCACCACCCCCCACCACCCCCCCCCCCCACTGCCCCCACCACTAGAATAGAAACGCGACGCGCGGTTATTCTGGGACAGCTGTGGCAGAGGAGGTGTCCACTCGCCCAGAATAACGAGCGCGCTCACCTTTGTATCCCCATCATCACCCCCCCCCTTCCCCCCCCTCCCTCCCCTCCCTCCGAGCCACCGTGGTGATGATGATGATGAGAGAGAGACGCAAACTCCAAATGTAGAACAGGCATCAGGATCGAACTCACGACCTCCTGTAAACCAGGAGAGGTAGTTAACATCTCCTGGCCACCGTGATGATGATGATGAGAGAGAGACACGCAAACTCCAAATATACAGCAGGCGTCAGGGTCGGGATCGAACCCACGACATCCTGTATACCGTGATGATGATGAGACAGTGACACGCTTTTTTTTTGATGGATCGTGTAAATACGAATGCGTCGTAATCTTCCACCACCTGACACAGCCTGCAAGGTTTGTCACGTAAACATATTTGAAATAGTTATGGATTTACTCTCCAATACATCGGTGGGCTGAAGTACACTATGCACTACACTATACACTACACTGCTATACACTACACTGCTATACACTACACTGCTTTACACTACACTACTATACACTACACTACTATACACTACTATACTATACACTGCTATACTATACACTACAATACTATACACTACACTACTATACACTACATTGCTATACACTGCACTATACACTACGATACACGAATATACACTACTCTACTTTACACTACACTGCTTTACACTACACTACTATACACAATACTATACACTACACTATTATACACTACACTGCTTTACACTACACTACTATACACAATACTATACACTACACTATTATACACTACACTACTATACACTACAATACTATACACTACACTACTATACACTACACTGCTATACACTACACTACTATACACTACACTGCTTTACACTACACTATACATTACGATACACTACTATACACTATACTCTACACTACTCTATTATTAACCTCCATTATCTCTATTATGGATAAAAATAAAGAATGCACTTGAAATTAAGATCGCTCACGATTTGTGTGTATCTATATCGGTATTTACGACCGGCCATCAGTCTCGCGTGACGTGTGCAAGTGCTTACGCCACGACGTCCGCTATCGGTGTCGCCACCGACCTATCTGTGATTGTTTCGCCAAATATCTGCACTGTGGGTGTGACATTTGTACCGAGGCCCGTGAGGTGTGGGTCGTTGCTGCTGAAATGAAGACTTTGTATCTGGTGATCCCCCCCGGGGTCGTCAACCTGTGAACTCCAGAGCCGCTGCTTGTTGGTGACAATTTTGTTTGTGAAGGGACCCACCATCGTATCGTGTTCACCACCACCGCCACCATCATCACGGTGCATTGATGGGGGTTTTTTTAAAGACCGAATTTGGGGGGGGAAATCTCTTCTTGTTATGTTGGTTGCCAAACCCTGATCATGTATATTGTGCAGTGTTGAGTCTGCCGGGCAGTCTGTGGTGCAGTGTTGAGTCTGTGGGCAGTGTTGAGTCTATGGTGCAGTGATGAGTCTATGGTGCAGTGATGAGTCTATTGTGCAGTGTTGAGTCTATGGGCAGTGTTGAGTCTATGGGCAGTGCTGAGTCTGTGGGCAGTGTTGAGTCTATGGTGCAGTGTTGAGTCTATGGTGCAGTGTTGAGTCTATGGTGCAGTGTTCAGTCTATGGTGCAGTGATGAGTCTATGGTGCAGTGTTGAGTCTATTGGCAGTGTTGAGTCTATGGTGCAGTGTTGAGTCTATGGTGCAGTGTTGAGTCTATGGGGCAGTGTTGAGTCTATGGTGAAGTGTTGAGTCTACGGTGCAGTGTTGAGTCTATGGTGCAGTGATGAGTCTATGGTGCAGTGTTGAGTCTATTGGCAGTGTTGAGTCTATGGTGCAGTGTTGAGTCTATGGTGCAGTGTTGAGTCTATGGGGCAGTGTTGAGTCTGTGGTGAAGTGTTGATTCTATGGTGCAGTGTTGAGTCTATGGGCGGTGATGAGTCAATGGGCAGTGCCGAGTCTATGGTGCAGTGATGAGTCTATGGGGCAGTGATGATTCAATGGGCAGTGTTGAGTCATTCCGTATTTACTGCCCCATCTATTTCACATCGTGACGCTAAAGATCCAGTGACGTCACCGTGACGTCCCAGTGACGTCGGGAGGAGGGGGAGGATCCGAGGCGTGACCGCCATGCGTGTGCCCCCTGTCATACCAAACAAATGTTCGAGGAGGTAAATATTTCATTGTCGTCAGTTAAATGTGTCTTGCTTCATCATCATCACGACCCCATGGGGCAGATAGCTCTATAATCGTAGAGGTGTCCACTGCACCTATCGTCATTTGTCGTTACCAATCTCCTCTGTCTTGTAGTGGCAAGTTTGCGGCCATATCCTCGTTGGCACCAATCTCTTGTGCCGCTGTTGGGTGTTCCACTGTTTGTACGTATGTCCGTTGATCTTTTGACTTAAAACTTTCGTCACTGCAGGAATTGAATATTCTTCGGTTCTTTCGGCAAAGTCACGTCGAAAAGGCAAAGTTGTGAATATGTGTGTCTGTTCATAATGTTTAGCGTACTTCCCGACATGCAACAAACTGGAAATTTGCCATGTGGGTACTTTCCAGACTGTATACCATGCAAAAAATATAAAAATACACTTTTTTTGGGGGGAGCTCAATAATGCATATATGTTTTGCACGGCAAGTGAGCTGTGACGTCACATCTGTCACGTGACCCGCGCGTGTGGTAGCGTCACGCATTGTAGTGTAGTGGGTAGCGCGCCGCGCTACGAACCCGGCAACACCGAGTTCGATTCCCGCTTACAGCCACCACCGGTGACGATTATTTGAACCGGTCCTGGGCCCTCCCCTAGGTCGACTCAGCCTCAAACGAGTAACTGGTGTGGTGTGTGAACATCGCCACTGGGGAGACAAAGGCGGCCGGGTGTGGTAAATCCAAGTCCCGGGTAGTACAGCTAGTATAACAATAAAAAAGTGAATAAAAATATCTCAACGTTTCGATCGCAACACATGAGGACAGCTTGTGTTGCGATCGAAACGTCGCGACATTTTTATTCACTTTATATTTATTATTATATTATTGCTATCTACGTGACTTTACCGAAAGAACCAAAGAATATGTTGATCTTATTTCGCACGTACGTAGCCAACCCTGCGAATCATCATCACGATCGCTTGGGGCACATGGACCGCAGTGGGAGGTCTATCCACTGCACATTTCGTCATTTTTTTCAGCCAATATGCGTCAAGTGGTGGGCCACATCTTTTTGGCAGCAATCTGCTTGTGTCTCTGCTAGGTCTTCCTCTGTACGCGTGTGTACACATTCTCGAAGTGTGTGTGTACACCTTCGTTTGTGAGATGTTTAATCATTGTTAACAGCAGCATCAGCATCAGCAAACAGACACCAACAGGCAGTATAAATGAGACGATACGTATCTACGTATGCATGTTGAACTCCTGTCGCTCCGTACGTAGCCGACCCTGCTAATCATCATCACCACGATCCCATGGGGCAGATAGCCCCGTAGGTGTCCCCTGCACATTCCGCCATTAGTTGTTTCCACGTTCCTCTCTGTCTTGTAGTGCCAATATGACTCAAGTAGTAGCCGGATCTTCCTGGCACAAATCTCTTGCGAGAGAAGTCGTCGTCAAGCCATCGTCTCTTTCTTTCATTTTTTCCAAACAACAACAGCAACAACAACAACAACTGAAACACTTTTAATTGAACCCTGTTGTTCTCCATCCTGCTACAAACGTGTCTAATTAGTACAATGGGACCTTTTCTGCCAGCATCAAAGTATGAATAGGTGTTTACCACTTCTGGCAATAAAACGGGAGTTGTGTTAAGATATTCTTGGTTCTTTCGGTAAAGTCACGTCGAAGGAAAATGATAAAATAATAAAAATATTAAACAATAAAAATTATCACGACGTTTCGACTGCAACACAAGCAATCAGGTGTGAAATCCACAGCAAGAAAATGATGATGATTGCTTGTGTTGTGGTCGAAACGTCGTGAGAATGTTTAATTGTTTTATATTTTTATTATTTTATTATTTCCCTTCTACGTGACTTTACCGAAAGAACCAAGAATATGAATCCCTGCAGTCACGAAAGCTTTAAATCAAAATTGTGTTAAGATGTTCAACCGCCAAATAGAAACCTTTTGCGAGGAATCAAGTTATTGCATTAAGCACACGCAGTGCTTGTGGTGAACGTGCAAACAAACGCGCTATCATAATCTACGCAATTGTCTTTGAGACTGATTGGCCTACACCCAGAGATAGCAGCCATCTTTATGGCCTTGTCTCACCAGTGTCAGACCAGAGAACGCCAATAGGCGAACAGTCATAATCACCGTTTTTGGGTTTAGATCGCATTATTTATAAATGTGTCGTAACCCTCCACCACCCGACACGGCCAATCAGTAAAAGAGTGTCACGTTGACAAAAGACAATTAGTTGAAGCGTGAAACCACAACAATTTACAATTTGAGTACGACGTTTCACTGGTAATTGCATCCAGCATCATCGGGCAATTCGCCAGAATGGTGAACAGTGCCCAAGGCAATGCAAGTTTTGAAATGGCGCCAGTTGTTGGTGCTCGTCACTGCCTGCATCATCAGCATCGTCATCATCATCGTCATCAGGTTGTTGTTGTCTCCTTGGTCTGTGTGCAACCTTTGCTTTTTAGCTGATAGGTAATAAAAAAAAGAGTAGACGACTATCACCAAACGTGTGCGCACGCAACCGCACCCAGGCTGTATTTTACTTGTTTTTTATTTCAAGAAGTTCTAAGTTAACTTTTACAGCACGGAGTAAAAGATTACGCAACGGGGTGTAGGGAGGGAGGGGAGGGTCAAGGCACATCTATCTTATCTCATCAAGGATTAATACGCGTTCGTTGTTAATCGAGGACACTTTACATTTAATCATCATTACCTGTGTGGGTTTGGTGATTTGTGCCTGACGCTCTGTCGCGTCGCTGGGTAAGCCGTGTGGATTTTCATGCGGTTTTAAATGTTGTTATTGACATTTCAACTGATTATGAGTTCGTTGCTAGGAGACTAATGCATTTCCCCCCCTCCCCCACTAAATTAAACTGGCGCCCGCTGTTGATTCAAGCCAAATGTGCGTCCCTTGTTTTTGTATTTTATCTGTATCGATTTGCACACCGTACCAGAATAATAATAATTAAGAGTATACTATGAGATCTCTTTTACCAGTGGCAAAATATAGTAGTAGGTTTTTACCCTTTTAAACTGGTACAAAACTGACACCTTTATTCAAGGCATCATGTTTGCAATAACCACAACACAAGTAGTCAAAAAAGCAAACAAAAATAAGCAACTCTGATAATGATAATAATATGCACTGTCCTTGAAGTTGATTGGTCCACACCCGAGACGGCTTTCTTTAGAGCCTAGTCCCCATTGGTGTTGGACCAGATGACACCAGAAGGCGTACAACTCAAACACAGTGCAATATCAGAGTATTGAGAGCTCGGGGTGAGCATTTACACTATGAGATCTCTTTTACCAGTGGCCAACACCAATGGGGACAATGCTCTAAAGAAAGCCGTCTCGGGTGTGGACCAATCAACTTCAAGGACAGTGCATATTATTATCATTATCAGAGTTGCTTCTTTTTGTTTGCTTTTTTGACTACTTGTGTTGTGGTTATTGCAAACATGATGCCTTGAATAAAGGTGTCAGTTGTGTACCAGTTTAAAAGGGTAAAACCCTACTACTAAATTAAGAGTATGTTCGTCAATTTACACCAAATGTGATATACAGAGCCATTTTTGACTAAATAATAATAATTCCATCTAGATTTAATAATTACATCTACATAGCGGCTTTTCATCAAGGATCTCAAAGCGCTGTACAGGGCACAGCAGCAGACACTCAGAAAAAATACATTCAAAACACAATTTACTAAATGAAATAAAAGTTTAACAAGTGGAAGAGTATACATAGGTTTTAAGGCGCATTAAAAAAAAAATCCACAGACTCAGAGATCACTGATATCTCGTGGTAGACTGTTCAATAGCCTGGGAGCTATATGACGGACAATTACACTGATGATATATATTAAAACTAGCTTTTCTACCCGGCTTCGCCCGGGACTTGGATTGTTGTCTTGGATTAATTCACGGCCTACGAGTAGTGTGGGGGGGATGCGTGCCGAATGCGGGTGACATGACACTTCCCATAGACTCAACACTGCACCATAGACTCAACATTGTCCATAGACTCAACACTTCCCATCGACTCAACACTGTCCATAGACTCAACACTGCCCATAGACTCAACACTGTCCATGATAATTGTTTTTTTACCTTTTTATCCGGCAACAAAACTGACATCTTTTTTTTACAAGGAGTCATGCTTGCATAGACCACAATACCTGCAGTCATAATGCAAACAAAAAACATAACTCTGATAATGTGCACTGTCCTTGAAGTTGATTGGTCCACACCCGAGACAGCTTTCCTTAGAGCCTAGTCTCACATGGGTTGGACCAGATGACGCCAAAAGACTCCTTGTAAAAAGGTGTCAGTTTTGTTGCCAGATAGAAGGGTAAACAACCAATTATCATATGAGGTTCCAATGGTGTAAATATTCTAAACATGTGAATTCAGTGGGCTCACATGACATTGACTTCTCCAAGACAGAGGTTCTCTGCAAGCCATCTGGCTATCATGAGAGATTCGTTCATGAGGCGATCCACATATACAAACACAGAGACAATTTCAACCGAGAAGATGGATTCTGGCTTAGCAATCATTGGAAGGACGTAATAAACCATTTCGGATCTTAACTGATTGTGTTCACGTTTACGGTGACTTTCAGACCGCGTTCCACTCACTGGCATGGTGCAGTGTGCAGAGTAATGTATGGTGTCGTAATTGTATAGTAAACATATAGCAGTGTGATACACATTAGGGGGGGGTAGAATAATACATAGTGTTATATTAAAATGGATAAGGCAGCAACTGCAGCAGCAGCAGCAACTGCAGCAGCAGCAGCAAGTGCAGCAGCAGCAGCAACAGCAGCAGCAACTGCAGCAGCAGCAGCAACTGCAGCAGCAGCAGAAACTGCAGCAGCAGCAGCAACTGCAGCAGCAGCAGTAACTGCAGCTCCCTTTGATGCTGTTAATCCTGCATAATGCACATGCATATGCAGTACTAATCACATTCCTGCATTTCCCATAAATATGCTAAATTCCTTTTGATATGCAAATTCCTTTGTCAATGCGCCCAGCTTATATATATGCTCCAAGCTCGTGTGCTGTTTCATTCAGACTCTGTCGCCTCGACGGACCTGGTTTTCACCTGAGGACGGCTGCTTGCGTTGTGGCCGAAACGTCGTGAGAATTGTTTTATTATGTTTTATTTTTATTATTTTATTACTTCCCTTCTACGTGACTTTACCGAAAGAACCAAGAAGATGTGAAGCGTCTCAATGTGAAGGGAAAAACCGGAGGGCCCGGAGAAAAATCCACGCGACTACAGGTAGAGAGAGAGAGAGACACCGCAAACTTAAACTATACAGCAGGCGTAAGGGTCTGAATCGAACCCACGACCTCCTGTATACCATGCGAGGTAGTTAACATCTCCTAGCCACCGTGATGATGATGATGAGAGAGAGAGAAACACCGCAAACTCCAAATATACAGCAGGCATAAGGGTTGGAAACGAACCCACGACCCCCTGTATACCAGGCGAGGTAGTTAACATATCCTAGCCACCGTGATGATGATGAGAGAGAAACACCACAAACTTCAAATATACAGCAGCAGGCATAAGGGTTGGAATCGAACCCACGACCTCCTGTATACCAGGCGAGGTAGTTAACATCTCCTAGCCACCGTGATGATGGTGATGAGAGAGAGAGAAACACCGCAAACTCCAAATATACAGCAGCAGCAGCAGCAGGCATAAGGGTCGGGATCGAACCCACGACCTCCTGTATACCAGGCGAGGTAGTTAACATCTCCTAGCCACCGTGATGATGATGAGAGAGACACGCAAACTCCAAATATAAACAGGCATAAGGGTCGGAATCGAACCCACGACCTCCTGTATACCATGCGAAGTAGTTAACATCTCCTAGCCACCGTGATGATGATGATGATGAGAGAGAGAAACACCGCAAACTCCAAATACCGTGCAGCAGGCGTAAGGGTCGGAATCGAACCCACGACCTACTGTATACCAGGCGAGGTAGTTAATATCTCCTAGCCACCGTGACGCTTGTGTGGGCTACGTGGGGGATTTTTGTGTACTCTTTCAGCGCTGGGTGGCGTTAGGCGGTTGAGCGGTGGGCACGGTGATCAGCGCACACTCCGACCTGCCACCACCTCCAGCACCACCGTCACGCATCACTTGGCATTGCTTCTCACGCAGGAATACAACCGATTTAGCAATTTAACAACAGGACGTGGAACAAGGCCACGAGCAATACTGTGCATGCGTTGTCACCGTGCCATTACCAACAGCAATATAAGTAGCTGCTGGGTCTTAATGCTCAACCCGAGCTATTTATATATTGCTGCTTGCATTGCCCTTGCACTGGTCGTCTTTTGCGTTCTTCTCTGGTCTGAGACTGGTGGTGGGACAAGGCCACAAAAAAGGCTGCTGTCTCTCGTGTCGGCTCGTCAGTTTCAAAGACAATTACCATCTATGACACTGGTCAACAAAAAGAAAAACATTTTTTTCTGGCCTGGACTTTTGCAGCTGTTTTAGACTAATTTCAGGGTGCTGATTCCAAATCTGATCTCAGATTTGCTCTATCACATCTCATTTTTATGCTATCGGCATACCCCATTTTCATTGATTTTACCCGAAATTAACTCTGTCCCTTTTGATTGCAAGTTGTTGCGAGTGAGTGACTGCTTTAGTGTTAAAATATGGTGCTGTATTTTTAGGCTAGTGTGTTTATAATAGAATTTTATGCAGATATCCACATTTATTTAATATTTTTCTTCTGCAGTTTTTATTGAAAATGCAATATTTGATATCTCAAAAACCTGATGTGATAGAAAAACTGATGGCAGATTTGGAATCAGCACCCCAAAATTACCTTATAACCGTTGGAATACCTTATGCCAGACAAAAGTGTGTTGACCAGTGTTATTATAATAAGAGCCATGTCTGTTTGCATGTTCACCACAAAGTGCGGTGCGGTTAATACAGCACTTGATTCCTTGAAAAAGGTATCTATTTGGTGTTTGAACATCTTAACACAACTTCTGTTTCATTGCTAGAAAGGGGAGACGCCTATTCTTATTTTTCATACTTTGATGCTGGCAAAAAAAAGGTCCCATGACATAGCTGCTCACCCCGAGATAAAGCTGCTCTGACACGTGCATTGCCCTCGTACTGGTCGTCTTTTGGCGTTGCTCGCTGGTCTGACACTGGTGGTGGGACTAGGCCACAAAAAGGCTGCTGTCTCTCGTGTAGGCCCAATCAGTTTCAAAGACAATGCCCGTGGCATCAAAGGCAATGACATCAAAGGCCATGGCATCAAAGACAATGGCATCAAAGACAATGGCATCAAAGACAATGGCATCAAAGTCAATGGCATCAAAGACAATGGCATCAAAGACAATGGCATCAAAGACAATGGCATCAAAGACAATGGCATCAAAGACAATGGCATCAAAGACAATGGCATCAAAGTCAATGGCATCAAAGGCCATGGCATCAAAGACAATGGCATCAAAGTCAATGGCATCAAAGACAATGGCATCAAAGACAATGGCATCAAAGACAATGGCATCAAAGACAATGGCATCAAAGTCAATGGCATCAAAGGCCATGGCATCAAAGACAATGGCATCAAAGACAATGGCATCAAAGACAATGGCATCAAAGACAATGGCATCAAAGACAATGTCATCAAAGACAATGGCATCAAAGACAATGGCATCAAAGACAATGGCATCAAAGACAATGGCATCAAAGACAATGGCATCAAAGACAATGGCATCAAAGACAATGGCATCAAAGTCAATGGCATCAAAGGCCATGGCATCAAAGACAATGGCATCAAAGACAATGGCATCAAAGACAATGGCATCAAAGACAATGGCATCAAAGTCAATGCCCATGGCATCAAAGACAATGTCATCAAAGACAATGGCATCAAAGTCAATGCCCATGGCTTCAAAGACAATGGCATCAAAGTCAATGGCATCAAAGATAATGGCATCAAAGACAATGGCATCAAAGATAATGGCATCAAAGATAATGGCATCAAAGTCAATGCCCATGGCATCAAAGATAATGGCATCAAAGATAATGGCATCAAAGATAATGGCATCAAAAATAATGGCATCAAAGACAATGGCATCAAAGTCAATGCCCATGGCATCAAAGATAATGGCATCAAAGACAATGGCATCAAAGACAATGGCATCAAAGTCAATGCCCATGGCATCAAAGACAATGGCTTCAAAGACAATGGCATCAAAGACAATGCCCGTGGTATTAAAGACAATGGCATCAAAGACAATGGCATCAAAGACAATGGCATCAAAGACAATGGCATCAAAGACAATGGCATCAAAGACAATGGCATCAAAGACAATGGCATCAAAGACAATGCCCGTGGCATCAAAGTCAATGCCGATGGCATCAGAGCATTATCAGAGCATATTCATGGACAAACAGCTAAGTTTGTTTGCACGTTTAGCCACAAGTACGTGTGGATTATTGCAAACTTGATGACGATGCCTTGCGATAGGCATTGTATCTATTTGTCGTCTGAACATCTTAACACACGGCTACAATTTTATTTGCCAGCGAGGGCGAAAGCCATATTCTTACTGTGTTCATCCTAATGATGATGACGATGACGAGAGAATACAAAAACATTCGATAGCGCTGTTAATATTATTATTCCTGGGGTGTGAGCAAAGCGATAGCCCCCCCCCCGAATCCGCCGGCCGCCCTAACGCCTGTGGTGTTCCGTCGCCGTTGTCATTCGCACGGCAAAACGGAGAAAAGCGGCACTACGAGCCCTCTGCTTCACTCGCAGTGGACGTTAAAGATCTCCCCCCCCCCACCCCAGTGGCGCCATTGGCAAGATTTATGAGGCCGCTCTCTCTCTCTCTCTGTGTGCCACGGGAATCGGAGCATCCAAATGTTGCCGAATTCGACAAATGACACCGCAGATCACTCAATCGGCATTTACACGCAGAACTGCCACTCGGGGAGACCTTGGCGAGACCACAGAGCAATCATCGCCCCCTACTGGCAGCAGATTGATTCACAGGGAGAGATGCCACTGGGGGTGACCTCGGTTCGACCACAGAGCAACCATCGCCCCTACTGGCAGCAGATTGATTCACAGGGAGAGATGCCACTGGGGCTGACCTCGGCTCGACCACAGAGCAACCATCGCCCCCTACTGGCAGAAAACTGATGTACAGGGAGAGATGCCACTGGGGGTGACCTCGGCTCGACCACAGAGCAACCATCGCCCCCTACTGGCAGCAGGATGATTCACAGGGAGAGATGCCATTGGGGGTGAATTCGGCGAGACCACAGAGCAATCATCGTCCCCTACTGGCAGCAGATAGATTCACAGGGAAAGATGCCATTGGGGGTGACCGAGGCGAGACCAGAGAGGAACCATCACAAGCTACTGGCAGCAGAGTCGCGTCCCAGCGCGATCATGCAAATGAGACTCCTATCCTGGTCTCATGAGTTCACACCTGGGCAGCATGAACCCCAAGTTGAAACTGGAAACGACGTCTCTCTGTAGTATCTGTGTGTGTGTGTCTATGTATCTCACTGCATCACTGTGTGTATCTGTGGGTCTCTATGTAACAGCGTCCAAATGACGGATCCTTGGGGGGGGGGGCTACGCTGTCTTTCCGACAGGCCTGTTCTTCACCTGAGGACGGCTGCTTGCGTTGTGGCCGAAACGTCGTGAGAATTGTATTTTATTATGTTTGATTTTTATTATTTTATTATTTCCCTTCTATGTGACTTTACCGAAAGAACCAAGAAGACAAGTCAGGGAAGTCGCCGCCATTTTTCGTCGGTATAAAATGTAAAGTTACGGAAGTAGAAATTGCATTGGGGCGAGGCGGAAGGAACGATTGGGATTGAGGAAATGCAAAAGGGTTCGTGGAGGTCGATTGGTGATCTGATTGCCCGCATGGTCTTGGCGCAGTGGTTCTCAACCGGGAATGGAGGTACGCGGACCCCTGGGGAGGTACCCGAATCTTTGAGGGGGTACGCAGTTCCCTGGGGGGTATGCGGATCCTTGGGGGGGGGGGCTACGCGGATTCCTGAGGGGTACGCGGACCCATGGGGGGTACGAGCACCCCTGTGGCTTCGGGGTGGGGGGAGGTGGCACCGGATTAAAAAAAGAAAACGCCAGATAATCACTAAATCATCATTTAAAATAACTTATTTTTGGCACATTCTTGTTTGACATTATGTTTTTAGGTGTTGTGTGTGTATATATATTTGGTAGTGAAATTGGCAGAAAACAACACAAATAGACGCGAATAAATATACGTTCGTTGGCTCGTTCGTCGCCTCGTTCGTTTGCTCATTCGCTCGTTCATTCGCTCATTCGTTCGTTCATTCACTCGTCCGTTTGCTTGTTCGTTCGTTCGTTCATTCACTCATTCACTCGTTCGTTTGCTCATTCGCTCGTTCATTCGCTCATTCGTTCGTTCGCTCGTTCATTCACTCATTCATTCGTTTGTTTGCTCATTTCGCATCGTTCATTCGCTCATTCACTCGTTCGTTCGCTCATTCGCTTGTTCGTTCGCTCGTTCACTTGTTCGTTCGCTCGTTCATTCACTCATTCCTCGTTTGTTTGCTCATTCGCTCGTTCATTCGCTCATTCGTTCGCTTGATCGTTCGTTCATTCACTCGTTTGTTTTGCTCATTCGCTCGTTCATCGCTCATTCACTGATCGTTCGTTCGCTCATTCGCCCTCGTTCATTTCGCTCATTCACGTCCCCCCCGGTTTGTTTGCTCTAGTCGCTCGTTCATTCGCTCATGCACTCGTTCGTTTCGCATCATTCGCTCGTTCATTCGCTCATTCACTCGTTTGTTTGCTCATTTGCTCGTTCGTTCGCTTGATCGTTCGTTCATTCACTCGTTTGTTTGCTCATTCGCTCGTTCATTCGCTCATTCACTCGTTTGTTTGCTCATTCGCTCGTCATTCACTCATTCACTCGTTTGTTTGCTCATTCGCTCGTTCACTCATTCACTCGTTCGTTCACTTGTTCATTCGTTCGCTCGTTCATTCACTCATTCACTCGTTCGTTCATTCGTTCATTCGCTCACTCGTTCGTTCGCTCCTTCGTTCGTTCGCTCGTTTGCTCATTCCCCACCGAAGGATTGTAACCTCGCCTTGGTGGTGGCAGTGGTGGTGGTTTGTGTGTTCCGATGACCCTCAGAGCTACGTCGTCTGAGTCTTGTACTCCTGAGTCGGGTCTCCCTTAGGCGAACAGGTCTGGGGCGCGAGACTCCAGACAAAAACAACGGTCCATTAATGGTTCTGAAATACCAAAAATCGGAGAGCCTCATCCGGGACAAGGGGATAACCGGGACACACCGTCTGGAACTAGGCCTGTGGGTGGCGTTCGCCGGCAAGCGCCTGGTGGGGCCGGAGTGACCCCATCCCCCCCCCCCCCTCACATAACCCGCTTGGGCCCCAGCCCGAAATGTCTACGAGGGCGCCGTTCCGTGGGCCACACCGTCCGCAGGACGAACATTGACGGGGCGGGCGCGAGATGCGAGAGCGCGCGATGTGAAAACGAACGTCCCACATTCTGAAAAGGTGACTGCATCTCCTGGACCATACTTACCGCTCCGACTTCGAAGACCTCTGGCCCCGTGGGCTCGAAGGAGGTAGCAGCAACTACCACGCTCCTGTTTCAACACGGACCGCTTGTGGGTTTTAACGATCGCCGGACTGGTTGCGGCCCATGGACCGGTGCTCCGGCGAATGGCTAATTACCACAACGCAACACCCCGCCGTGTCACACCGTGCACGCTTTCTGGTTTGTATTAACCGTAGTTAAGAGTCCAGAAAAGTGTATACACGTGCAGTGTCTCCATGGTTTGAGTTGTTTGTCGCGTATCATGTACCGTGTGTAATATTTGACACTGAAATCAAGCGTAGCTACTTTTTTTTTGTCACGCGCGTGTGGCGATCGCCGGACCGGGTTACAGCCTTTTAGAGCAGTTTGCCGGATCGGTCCTGGACCGCTGGATAATATTGGAAGAGACCGGATAGTTGATTATTGATTGTACACAGGGACTCCTCTACTAACGAACAAATTGACTTACGAACTTTCAGAGATACACACAAACCTGGTCCGTATGTCCAGTTGCCTGTCTGGACCGAGAGTTGTTCAAGCGCCGTGCACCAGATGGCGGTGGTGGCATATATATCTGCAGAACGTGAAGAACCAGTGGCATCTACATCTGCAGAACATAAATAACCAGTGGCATCTACATCTGCAGAACCTGAAGAACCAGTGACATCTACATTTGCAGAACGTGAAGAACCATGGCATCGACATCTGCAGAACATGAAGAACCAGTGGCACCCTACATCTACGGAACATGAAGAACCAGTGGCATCTACATATGCTGAATATGAAGAACCAGTGACATCTACATCTGCAGAACGTGAAGAACCAATGGCATTTACATCTGCAGAACATCAAAGAACCAGTGGCAATCTACATCTAAAGAACATGAAGAACCAGTGGCATCTACGTCTGCAGAACGTGAAGAACCAGTGGCACTAACATCTGCAGAACGTGAAGAACCAGTGGCATCTACATCTGCAGAACGTGAAGAACCGTGGCATCTACATTTGCAGAACGTGAAGAACCAGTGGCATCTACATCTGCAGAACGTGAAGAACCAATGGCATTTACATCTGCAGAACATCAAGAACCAGTGGCATCATACATCTACAGAACATGAAGAAACCAGTGGCATCTACGTCTGCAGAACGTGAAGAACCAGTGGCATCTACATATAAGAATATTAAGAACCAGTAGAATCCACATCTGCAGAACATAAAGAACTAGTGGCATCTACATCTGTAGAATATAAGGAACCAGTGCATCTACATCTGAAGAAAGTGAAGAAACCAGTGGACATCTACACTCTACAGGAGATTATTCAACTTTTAAAGCCATTCCCCGTGTTTAGTGTACACGCTGTGCAACGCGTTTGGAATCGACAGGAGGCAAGTTGGACTCGCAGAAACAATCGAACAAACTTTTGGAACCTAACTCGTTCATAAGTAGAGGAGTCCCTGTATAGTTCGTTGTGAATCGAAGGTTGATTCGTATAGATTTTGCTCAGTCGATGCAGGCACACAACAACAACAAACTACCCCCAGGTCAAAGTCGATCCCAACTTGTGGGTTATTGATGCATCAATCCGTTGCCAATAGTGTGGTGTCGTGTGATCGAACGTCATCCTTCTTTTCGATTGGCTAATATTTGCACAATAGGTGATTCCGTCCCAGTCCGTTTT
Source organism: Lethenteron reissneri (assembly GCF_015708825.2). Taxonomy (NCBI): domain Eukaryota; kingdom Metazoa; phylum Chordata; class Hyperoartia; order Petromyzontiformes; family Petromyzontidae; genus Lethenteron; species Lethenteron reissneri. Next base: position 2,925,364 of record NC_083840.1, read on the forward strand.
GACTGTATCGCATCGCCTTGTGTATGTTCGTTTGGAACTTATTTCGCATCGTACGTAGCCAACCTATGCTATGGGTCTATATGGGTGTCTCTGTGGGTCTCTATGGATCTCTGAGGGTTTATATGAGTCTATGTGGGTCTCTGTGGGTCTGGGTATCTGTGGGGTCTCTATGTGATCTACTTTATTTTGAATTTATATGGCACCGTACGCTAGCCAACCGTGGGTACTCGGAGGTGCAGACCAACAAACTGGACGCAAAAATCAGTTCTAAATAAATTAATTTGTCAATCTAGATCATTATGGGGACCTCATTTGTGCGCCTTTTGGCGTCATCTGGTCCAACCCATATGAGACTAGGCTCGAAGGAAAGCTGTCTCGGGTGTGGACCAATCAACTTCAAGGACAGTGCACATTATCAGAGTTATGTTCTTTTGTTGTATTATGACTGCAGTATTGCGGTCTATGCAAACATGACTCCTTGCAAAAAGGTGTCAGTTTTGTTGCCAGATAGAAGGGTAAAGAACCAATTATCAATCTAGATCATTTAAAAGTGCCATAGTTCCCAGTAGCTTCCGAGTCTATGGTGCAGTGTTGAGTCTACGGTGTAGTCTTGAGTCTATGGTGCAGTGATGAGTCCATGGTGCAGTGTTGAGTCTATGGGCAGTGTTGAGTCTATGGTGCAGTGTTGAGTCTACGGTGCAGTGTTGAGTCTACGGTGCAGTGTTGAGTCTATGGGCAGTGTTGAGTCCATGGTGCAGTGTTGAGTCTATGGTTCAGTGTTGAATCCATGGTGCAGTGTTGAGTCTATGGTGCAGTGTTGAGTCTATGGGCAGTGTTGAGTCTATGGTGCAGTGTTGAATCCATGGTGCAGTGTTGAATCCATGGTGCAGTGTTGAGTCTATGGAGCAGTGTTGAATCCATGGTGCAGTGTTGAGTCTATGGGCAGTGTTGAGTCTATGGGCAGTGTTGAATATAGAGCAGTGTTGCTTCTGCAGGGCGATGGTTTACGGGGAAAGTTAACCGGTTGTTGCCGTGCAAGAGTCCCAGCAGCGCTTGTAAAATGGCATCGCCACGTGATCTCGTGTTTGCATTCGAGGACAATTATCGGTCGTAAAGTCGCCGCCCTCGTCATTGTTTTCGTTGTAACATCGCGTCCCATGAAGATGCTGCGTCTTGCTGATTTATCTCACCCCCCCCCCTCCACCCCCACGTGGCACCTGCTGTAGGTGGTGGTGGGGGGGTTTGGTTCCTTGATCTCCAGCCAGCCAGCGTGATGGCCTCGAAAGTGCACCTAGCCTGGCACAAGCGCCGTTGTGTCGTCACTGCCACGTGTTGTTTCCCCCCCATACCCCCTCTCTCTATCTCTCTGTCTGAGCGTCTTGTAATCTCCGGGTGAATTGTAATCTATGTGTTTACGTGTACAGGGACAGAGTTAATATTTAAGTCAATGAGATTCATGGCTAGGAGATGTTGACTACCTCGCCTGGTATGCAGGAGGTCGTGGGTTCTATCCTGACCTGACGCCTGCTGTATATTTGGAGTTTGCGTGTCTCTCTCTCTCATCGTCATCACGGTGGCTCGGAGATGTTAACTACCTCGCCTGGTATACAGGAGGTCGTGGGTTCGATCCCACAGTGGCTAGGAGATGTTAACTACCTCGCCTGGTACACAGGAGGTCGTGGGCTCGATCCCACGGTGGCTATGATATGTTAACTACCTCGCCTGGTATACAGGAGGTCGTGGGCTCGATCTAACGGTGGCTAGGAGATGTTAACTACCTCACCTGGTATACAGGAGGTCGTGGGCTCGATATAACGGTGGCTAGGAGATGTTGACTACCTCACCTGATATACAGGAGGTCGTGGGTTCGATCCCGACCCTGACACCTGCTGCTGATATGAACGTCCACGCGATAATCATGATAATGGTAATCCACTTCGCGGTTCTATGATTTGTGGGGGTCAGGGTCGCTTTCTAAAAGAAAAAAGTTTCGCAACTTAATGGGGGCCTTAGTTGGTAGCATAAAAGATATATAGTTCATATTCTTGGTTCTTTCGGTAAAGTCACGTAGAAGGGAAATAATACAATAATAAAATAATAAAACATAATAAAATTATTCTCACGACGTTTCGGCCACGCAAGCAGCCGTCCTCAGGTGAAGAACAGGTCTGTCGGAGAGACAGCATCTGAATGAGCTCCACCAAGCTTGGCAGCGTATATTTAAGCTGGGTTGGAGGGGGAAGAGCGCCTTGACAAAAGAATTTGCATATCAAGAGTATTTTAGCATTTACCTGAGGACGGCTGTCTGCGTTGTGGCCGAAACGTCGTGAGAATTATTTTATTATGTTTTATTTTTATTATTTTATTACTTCCCTTCTACGTGACTTTACCGAAAGAACCAAGAAGATGAATCCCTGCAGTCACGAAAGCTTTAAATCGAAAAAATAGATAGTTCATAGTTGTATCGTTAACTTTCATGGTGCCAGTGTGATCATTACCACTGCGCCCGGCCGAAAACAACATCGGCGTCTCGATGCTGACGAGTTCAATTTTAGTGGAAGCCTCATCGAATACACGGCACTCGCTCGCTGTGGAACAGAGAGAGAGAGGCAGACGAAGGAAAAGCCACAGAGTGTGCACTGTGTGCACGTTGAATCTCTTTCGCACCGTACGTAGCCACACGTGCCATGAGTCTGTGGGTCTCTGTGGGTTTGGGTGTCTGTGTCTCTATGTACGTGTGCACGTTGGATTTCTTTTGCACCGTACGTAGCCACACGTGCCATGAGTCTCTGTGGGTCTCTGTGTGTCTGTGTCTCTATGTACGTGTGCATGTTGGATTTCTTTTGCACCGTACGTATCCACACGTGCCATGAGTCTCTGTGGGTCCCTGTGGGTTTGGGTGTCTGTGTCTCTATGTACGTGTGCATGTTGAATTTCTTTCGCACCGTACGTACCCACACGTGCCATGAGTCTCTGTGGGTCTCTGTGTGTCTGTGTCTCTATGTACGTGTGCATGTTGACTTTCT
>NC_083840.1:2928889-2993346 GCF_015708825.2 Lethenteron reissneri
AAATATGACATACGGTAAATGATGCACGATGTACACGGAGCTTGAACGGTGTCTACAGCGCACGCGTTTACATCACCCCATGCAGAGTTTTCTGAGATTGGAGCGGTAAGTGGCAAGGGGGGGGGGGGGGGGCAGTAAACACGGTGACGTTTCAAAGCAGGATATTAATTTCCGTCCATTTGTAGGTGTTTTTTTCGTGGCCAATTTCAGAAAGGAAACAAATTTGAAAAAAGAATGAAAAATAAACACGTACACGCAACACGTCATCCCCCTCTCGCTGCCCCCTTCAATTTCGACTCTGGAACACACAAGAGAGAGTGGGGGGGAAGGTGAGTGGGTAGTCACCAAAACCAGTCCGGATTATTATCCTCGGAGCAAAAGCTGCTGCATATGTAGCAGCAGCGAGCAGTAACTGCCTCTACATGTGTAGCTGTTACATGTGTGTAGCTGTTACATGTGTAGCTGCTACACGTGTAGCTGCCACATGCGTAGTTGCTACACGTGTAGCTGTACACATATTTATGTTCGATTTTTATTATTTTATTACTTCCCTTCTACGTGACTTTACCGAAAAAACCAAGAAGATGAATCCCTGCAGTCACGAAAGCTTTAAATCGAAATTATTATTTTCTCTTTACACGTGACTTTACCGAAAGAACCAAACACCACCACCACCACTCTCCATCCTGAAAAAGCTTCGCCGTTCGGCCCAGGCGATGATTTAAATGTGGCACCTCTCGCTCCGACGAGTGAAATGAAAGGTGTGCCATGGATTTGATGTATTGTTTTTTTCTCTCGTGACACATATATATATAAATCTCCGTCCAATTGTCGCTCGGGAAAAAGTGATTTTTTTTTATTTGTGCCGCACCGGAGATTCATGCAAATCCACGCGAATGATTTTCGTTATTTAATTTTCGGGGGGGTGGGGGGCGACAGGGGAGCGGGTTCCTACCGTAACCTCTCCCGCAACCCTCTCGTAATGGAACAATCGAAAGTAAACAGCGCAGGGGGTGGTGGTGGTGGTGTTGGTGGTTGTTATTGGTGGTGGTGGTGGTGTTAGTGGTGGGGGGGTAACCAGCATGGCGTTCTGGGCTCTGCGTGTTCGCACGGGGTGGAGAGAGAGAGAGAGAGCGGTGGCGCTGCGGTTAGCGCACCTCCACTCCGCCTCCCCTCTCCTCCTATCCTATTCACGCGGCTAACATCACACACAAACTTCAAATATACAGCAGCAGGCGTCGTCAGGGACGGAACAAACCCACGACCTCCTGCATACCAAGCGAGGTAGTCAACATCTCCTAGCCACCGTGATGATGATGAGAGAGAGAGACACGCAAACTCCAAATATGCAGAGGATCGTCAGAGTCGGGAACAAACCCACACCTCTTGCTACCAGGCGAGGTTGTTAACATCTCCTAGCCACCCTGATGATGATGAGAGAAAGAGACACGCAAACTCCAATATACAGCAGCAGGCGTCGTCAAGGTCGGGATCGAACCCACGCCCTCCTGACACCAGGCGAGGTTGTTAACATCTCCTAGCCACCGAGATGATGATGATGAGAGAGAGAGAGACACGCAAACTCCAACTATGGAACAGGCATCGTCAAGGTCGGATCGAACCGACGACCTCCTGTACACCAGGCGAGGTAGTCAACATCTCCTAGCCACCGTGATGATAATAAGAGAGAGAGAGATACTCAAACTCCAAAATGTCGAGCAGGTGTCAGAGTCGGGATCGAACCCACGACCTCCTGTACACCAGGCGATGTCGTTAACATCTCATAGCCACCGTGATGATGATGATGATGAGAGAGAGAGAGACACGCAAACTCCAAATATGCAACAGGCATCGTCAGAGTCGGGAACGAACCCACGACCTCCTGTACACCAGGCGAGGTAGTCAACATCTCCTAGCCACCGTGATGATGATGAGAGAGAGAGACACACAAACTCCAAATATACAGCAGCAGGCGTCAGGGTCGGGATAGAACCCACGACCTCTTTCATACCAGGCGAGGTAGTTAACATCTCACCACCGTGATGATGATGATGATGAGAGAGAGACACTCAAACTCCAAATGCACAGCAGGTGTCAGAGTCGGGATCGAACCCACGACCTCCTGTACACCAGGCGAGGTCGTTAACATCTCCCAGCCCAAAGTGCAGTGGTGCTGGCCACCCACCCCCTCGTGTGCCGTGCCGGCCTTCGTAGGTGTCCCTTGTTCGCTCAGCAGCACCTTGCTACCCTAACAAGCGTGCCGAGGTCACACTGGGTCATCTTTGTCGCTTTGGGTTTGCGAGCCAGAAGCCGTCTCGCCGTATCGCCTCCGCTCACAATAGGGTTTGCTCCACAGGAGCAATTTCTACACACGCGCTCACTCACACACACACACACGCGCAGAGGAGATTCATTGGGTAAGAAAAGCAATCACGTCCGGCCTGATAACATGCCATTTTAAAGCCGGTTAATTTGAGAGGAAGATGCCCACCGAAAGGGGCCTTTTGGGGAACGCAATTCGCCCTCGTGGAGAAGCGATCTCAGCGAAGTCTCTAACACGTACCCCGAAGGCACCCACCACGTTCCGTGTGTGTGTGGGGAGACAACTCGTGCGTCTGTGTGTGGGTGTGTCTGTGTGCTTGTGTGCGTCTGTGTGTGTGTCTGTGTGTGTGCGTGTGTGTGCGTCTCTGTGTGCGTCTGTGTGCGTGTGTGTGTGTCTGTGTGTGTCTGTGTGCGTGTGGGGAGACGCCTCGAGAGCGTTGGTGCGTCTGTGTGTCTGTGTGTGTGTGTCTGTGTGCTTGTCTGTGTGTGTGTTGCGTCTGTGTGTGTGGTGTGTGTGTGTGTCTGTGTGCGTGTGTGTTTGTCTGTGTGTGTGTGGGGAGACGCATCGAGAGCGTTGGTGTGTCTGTGTGTGTGTGTCTGTGTGTGTGTGGCTGTATGTGTGTGTGTGTTTGTGTGTGTGTGTCTGTGTGTGTGTGTCTGTGTTAGCCGTGAGCGGGAATCGGGTGCTCGCTAACAGCACTTGCCCCTACAGTCTGTTCAGGCTATACGGGGGATCTTTGCTTTGTGTGTCTGTGTGCGCGTGTGTGTGTGTCTGTGTGTGTCTGTGTGCGTCTGTCTGTGTGCTTGTGTGTGTGTGTGTGCGTGTGCATGTGTGTGCGTGTGTGTGTGGGGAGACGCATCGAGAGCGTTGGTGCGTCTGTGTGTGTGGTGTGTGTGTGTCTGTGTGTGTGTGCGTCTGTGTGTGTGGTGTGTGTGTGTGTCTGTGTGCGTGTGTGTTTGTCTGTGTGTGTGTGGGGAGACGCATCGAGAGCGTTGGTGTGTCTGTGTGTGTGTGTCTGTGTGTGTGTGGCTGTATGTGTGTGTGTGTTTGTGTGTGTGTGTCTGTGTGTGTGTGTCTGTGTTAGCCGTGAGCGGGAATCGGGTGCTCGCTAACAGCACTTGCCCCTACAGTCTGTTCAGGCTATACGGGGGATCTTTGCTTTGTGTGTCTGTGTGCGCGTGTGTGTGTGTGTCTGTGTGTGTCTGTGTGCGTCTCTGTGTGCGTCTGTGTGCGTGTGTGTGTGTCTGTGTGTGTCTGTGTGCGTGTGGGGAGACGCCTCGAGAGCGTTGGTGCGTCTGTGTGCGTGTGTGTGTGTCTGTGTGCTTGTCTGTGTGTGTGTGCGTCTGTGTGTGTGTGCGTGTGTGTGTCTGTGTGTGTGTGTCCTGTGTGTTTTGTCTGTGTGCTTGTGTGTGTGTCTGTGTGTGTGTGCGTGTGCATGTGTGTGCGTGTGTGTGTGGGGAGACAACTCGTGCGTCTGTGTGTGTGTGTGCGTGTCTGTGTGCTTGTGTGCGTCTGTGTGTGTGTCTGTGTGTGTGTGCGTGTGTGTGCGTCTCTGTGTGCGTCTGTGTGTGTGTGTCTGTGTGCTTGTGTGTGTGTGTGTGCGTGTGCATGTGTGTGCGTGTGTGTGTGGGGAGACAACTCGTGCGTCTGTGTGCGTCTGTGTGTGTGGTGTGTGTGTGTCTGTGTGTGTGTGTGGTGTCTGTGTGTCTGTGTGTGTATGTGTGTGTGTCTATGTGCTTGTGTGTGTCTGTGTGTGTATGTGTGTGTGTCTGTGTGCGTGTGTGTCTGTGTGTCTGTGTGTGTATGTGTGTGTGTCTTTGTGCGTGTGTGTGAGTCTGTGTGCGTGTGTGTCTGTGTGTCTGTGTGTGTATGTGTGTGTGTCTTTGTGCGTGTGTGTGTGTCTGTGTGCTTGTGTGTGTGTGTCTGTGTGCTTGTGTGTGTGTTTGCGTGTGTGTGTGTGTCTGTGTGTGTGTCTGTGTGTGTGCGTGTGTGTGGGGAGACGCCTCGAGAGCGTTGGTGCGTCTGTGTGCGTGTGTGTGTGTCTGTGTGCGTGGTGTCTGTGTGCTTGTGTGCGTGTGCTTGTGTGTCTGTGTGTCTGTGTGTGTGTGTCTGTCTGTGTGTGTGTCTGTGTGCGTGTCTCTGTGTGTGTGTGGTGTGTGTGGCTGTGTGTGTGTGTGTCTGTGTGTGTATCTGTGTGTCTGTGTGTGTGTTTGTCTGTGTGTGTGTGCTTGTGTGTGTGTCTGTGTGTGTGTGTCTGTGTGTGTCTGTGTGTATGTGTGTGGTGTGTCTGTGTGCTTGTGTGTGCGTGTGCTTGTGTGTCTGTGTGTCTGTGTGTGTGTGTCTGTATGTGTGTGTGGTGCGTCTGTGTGTGTGTCTGTGTGTCTGTCAGTGTGTGTGTGTGGTGTGTGTGGCTGTATGTGTGTATGTGTGTGTGTGGTGTCTGTGTGTATGTGGTGTCTGTGTGCGCGTGTGTGTTGTGTGTGTCTGTGTGTGCGTGGTGTGCGTGTGTGGTGTCTGTGTGTGTGTCTCTGTGTGTCTCTGTGTGTGTGTGTGTCTGTGTGAGTCTGTGTGGAGCGGTAGTGTAGTGGTTAGCGCGCTGCACTCACCACCGCTACACTCACCACCGCTACACTCACCACCGCTACACTCACCACCGCTACACTCACCACCACCATCAGAACAACAACATCCACACGCCGCTCCCCGTACCTCGCTCGCTCTCTCTCTCTCGTAAAATTACCAAAATAATACAAGTTTACCGATTTCAGTCGTTTCACACCCTGGTCATGGACATCACCTCCGCGCCTATTATTTGTGTTTTCGTGTCACCTTAGCGGCGGTCGCCCCTACAGCCCCCCCACCTTCACCCCCCCCTCCTCCTCTTCCCCTTTGCCAGAGGCTACCCGGGGCCACCTTTATCTTTGTGGCGCGCGCGTGCATTCAAGCGGTGGAATTAAGGGCTCCGTGAACACGCATCGCTAATCGACAATCTCGAGCTAAGAGCGAACGAGGGTGAAACGTAATCTGTCTGGCTAATTATATATATAAATATATAAAATTTCGATTTAAAGCTTTCGTGACTGCAGGGATTCATCTTCATGGTTCTTTCGGTAAAATCACGTTGAAGGGAAGTAAGAAGACGGTTGCTTGCGTTGTAGCCGAAACGTCGTGAGCATTATTTTATTCTGTTTTATTTTTATTATTTTATTACTTCCCTTCTACGTGACTTTACCGAAAGAACCAAGAAGAAAAATATATAAAATGTTATACGTATTCTAGATTTGAAGCTTTCGTGACTGCAAGGATTCATATTCTTAGGTTTTTTCGGTAAAGTCACCAGGTAGGTAAAACATTAAAATTAATAAAAGTAAAACAAAATAAAAAATCACGACGTTTCGGAGGCAACACAAGCTTCCGTTTTCAGGTTCAAGTTCAAGTTCAAGTATTAGGTACAAGCCCTGTGAGCCATTCGGCTCTTGAATCGGGTGCAACCGCAACAAACAAAAACAAAAACATGAACAAAAAAATATCTTAAAGTGAATATGTGACTGAGTGCAAACAGAAAATGCAAGAAAAGACAGCAAAAATATTTCAGAAAAAAGCCACCGTTACACACCAACGCTGTGTGCAAAAATCCCAGTGGGATGCAAGTCAAACAACCAACAACAACAACCACAAGACAACTTAGATTAAGGCCATCAGTCTAACTCTGTACTACAACAACACAAACATGGCTAAACCAATACACTTTTCGAAATCACCAAAATAAACCCATGAAAGCAATGAAACAGTGATCGCTGTGCAGGTGAAACCGTCACAGCAAAATTGCCGTATCAAGTAAAAAAAAATCCAGAGATTCTAAACGGGCCGCGTTTCGTCACAGCTCCTGAAAAAGGGTCGTGGTGCCGGAACGTCAGACACCACGCCGGACCACCGCTTGTGCAGCGAACTCCCCAAACCGCCCCCCCCCTCCCCCCGTAGAACTCCCTCGAGCCTTAGCTCTCAACTCCGTAGCCGAGATTCATGAATCATTCATACGGACAATATTCATTGTGATGATGACAATAATTAGGAATGATATTGATGAATAATTAAAAATTAACATCGTGCCGGGGCGACATCTGTGCCAGTCATGGAACCCCCCCCGTGGATTCAAATCCGCGACGTGGCCTCAAATGACAGCAACGTTGGCTGGCGTCCTCCTCGCGTGGAGGAGCATCCGATAGAGACTCCGAGAGCGCTCGATGTTTGATCTCGAAATTTCGGAGGGAAAGACCGGTGGAGCTTGGAGAAAAATCCACTCGGCCACAGGGTGAGAGAGAGAAAAAGAGAGACACGCAAAGTCCAAATATACAGCAGGCGTCAGGGTCGGTATCGAACCCGCGGCCTCCTGTACACCAGGCGAGGTAGTCAACATCTCCTAGCCACCGTGATGATGATGAGAGAGAGACACGCAGGCTCCAAATATACAGCAGCAGGCATCGTCAGGGTCGGGATCGAACCTGTGACCTCCTGTACACCAGGCGAGGTAGTTAACATCTCCTAGCCACCGTGATGATGATGAGAGAGAGACACGCAAACTCCAAATATACAGCAGCAGGCGTCGTCAGGATCGTGATCGAATCCGTGACCTCCTATACACCAGGCGAGGTAGTTAACAATTCCTAACCACCGTGATGATGATGATGATGAGAGAGAGAGAGAGACACGCAAACTCCAAATACGCAGCAGGCATCGTCAGGGTCGGGATCGAACCTGCGACCTCCTGTACACCAGGCGAGGTAGTTAACATCTCCTAGCCACCGTGATGATGATGAGAGAGAGACACGCAAACTCCAAATATACAGCAGCAGGCGTCGTCAGGATCGTGATCGAATCCGTGACCTCCTGTACACCAGGCGAGGTAGTTAACAATTCCTAACCACCGTGATGATGATGATGATGATGAGAGAGACACGCAAACTCCAAATATACAGCAGCAGGCATCGTCAGGGTCGTGATCGAACCCGTGACCTCCTGTACACCAGGCGAGGTAGTTAACAATTCCTAGCCACCGTGATGATGATGATGATGAGAGAGAGAGAGAGAGACACGCAAACTCCAAATACGCAGCAGGCATCGTCAGGGTCGGGATCGAACCTGCGACCTCCTGTACACCAGGCGAGGTAGTTAACATCTCCTAGCCACCGTGATGATGATGAGAGAGAGACACGCAAACTCCAAATATACAGCAGCAGGCATCGTCAGGGTTGGGATCGAACCCGTGACCTCCTGTACACCAGGCGAGGTAGTTAACATCTCCTAGCCACCGTGATGATGATGAGAGAGAAACACGCAAACACACACACGTGGCAGAGCTGTTTGTGTTTTGTGTGGAGCGGTGGTGCAGCGGTTAGCGCTACGCTGCGCTACGAACCTGGCGACCCGGGTTCGATTCCCGCTCACGGCCAACACCAGTTGACAATTATCTGAACCGGTCCTGGGCCTCGCCGAGGTCGACTCAGCCTCAAATGAGCACCTGGTGCGTGTGTAAACATTGCTACTCGGGAAGACAAAGGCGGCCAGGCGTGGTGCTGACCACCCACGCCCTCGTGTGCTGTGCCGGTGCTCGCTAACAGCACTTGCTCCTACAGTCTGTTAAGGCTATTCGGGGAGCTTTGTTTTTGTGTTTTCACAAAGTTTGTAGTTGCATAAGGCGACCTCGTTTTCGCGTAATTGAATCATAAATTGCATCATCGGGCGCCACGGTGGCTAGGAGATGTTAACTACCTCGCCTGGTGTACAGGAGGTCGTGGATCCGATCCCGACCCTGACGCCTGCTGTATATTTGGAGTTTGCGTGTCTCTCTTTCTTTCATCATCATCATCATCACGGTGGCTAGGAGATGTTAACTACCTCACCTGGTGTACAGGAGATCGTGGGTTCGATCGCGACCCTGACGCCTGCTGTATATTTGGAGTTTGCGTGTTTCTCTCTCATCATCATCATCACGGTGGCTAGGAGATGTTTTCTACCTCGCCTGGTATTCAGGAGGTCGTGGGTTCGATCCCAGACCCTGACGCCTGCTGCTGTATATTTGGAGTTTGCGTGTCTCTCTCTCTTTCATCATCATCATCATGGTGACTAGGAGATGTTAACTACCTCACCTGGTATACAGGAGATCGTGGGTTCGTCCCCTGACCCTGACGCCTGCTGCTGTATATTTGGAGTTTGCGTGTCTCTCTCTCATCATCATCATAATCACGGTGGCTAGGAGATGTTAACTACCTCGCCTGGTGTACAGGAGATCGTGGGTTCGATCCCAGACCCTGACGCCTGCTGCTGTATATTTGGAGTTTGCGTCTCTCCTCTCTCTCTCTTTCTCTGCTATCGCGTGGATTTTTCTCCGGGTCGTCCGGGTTTCCCCCCCCTCCCCTCCATATTTGGAATGCACGTCACGCATTTGAAATATCTGGCCTCTATGAATGTCCACTTGATCACGATGAGCCACTCCGTGGAGCTATAATTTGTGATAGCAAGCCAGGTCAAATTCCGACAAAGAAGAGCTCCTATGTAGCAGATGAGTCAGCGTTAGTTTCAGAGTAATCGGGTGTTACAAATGTCCACCGAACAATGAGCCACTACGTTGAGCTATCGTTCGTGACATCCTGGTCGCTACTGAAAAAACTAAAAGTGCCACTTAACAGCAAAGTGGGACATTTGGTCGGTGACAATACCAAAAAGTAAAACAAAAAATATGAATAAATTAACTTCTAGATTTGAAGCTTTCGTGACTGCAAGGATTCATACTTTTTTTTTCGGCAAAGTCACGTAGGTAGAAAATAAAAGAAAAGTAATGAAAGCAACTAAATTAAATCACTGTTTTAAATAACTGTTTAAAACATCTTCTTGGTTCTTTCGGTAAAGTCACGTAGAAGGGAAGTAATAAAATAATAAAAAATAAAACATAATAAAATAATTCTCACGGCGTTTCGGCCACAACGGAAGCAGCCGTCCTCAGGTGAAGAACAGGTCTGTCGGGGAGACAGCTTCTGAAGTTTCATTCATTTCATGCGTTATGACTGCAGGTATTGTGGTCTATGCAAACAAGACTCCTTGTAAAAAAGGTGTCAGTTTCGTTGCCAGATAGAAGGGTAAAAAACAATTATCATATTTTGCTACTGGCAAATGAGGTTCCAATGGTGTAAATGCTTACCCCGAGCTCTCATACTCTGATGGTGCGTTGTCTTTGAGTTATCCACCTTTTGGCGTCATCTGGTCCAACACCATGTGAGACTAGGCTCTAAGGAAAGCTGTCTCTGGTGTGGACCAATCAACTTCAAGGACAGTGCACATTATCAGAGTTATGTTTTTTGTTTGCATTATGACTGCAGGTATTGTGGTCTATGCAAACATGACTCCTTGTAAAAAAGCTGTCAGTTTTGTTGCCAGATAAAAGGGTAAAAAACAATTATCAGCATCCTCCTAAATTTCGATTTAAAGCTTCTTTCGTAACTGCAGGGATTCATCTTCTTGGTTCTTTCGGTAAAGTCACGTAGAAGGGAAGTAATAAAATAATAAAAATAAAACATAATACAATAATTCTCACGACGTTTCGGCCACAACGCAAGCAGCCGTCCTCAGGTGAAGAACAGGTCCGTCGGGGCGACAGCGTCTGAATTATATTATGTTTTATTTTTATTATTTTATTATTTTATTACTTCCCTTCTACGTGACTTTACCGAAAGAACCAAGAAGAAGCATCCTCCTGGTTTGTAAGATTCTCCTTCAAAGTGATCTGAAATCTAGTTCGATGTAATCTCGACTCGAACAAATCCATAAAAGAGCCGAACGTTGCAAACGCGCCGAATGTATGCTAATATATCGTGTTTTATTATTTATTCGTAACAAACCCCCTGGTGGATGTATCATTATATCTTTTTTTTTCTTCTTTCTTGGGATGGTTGGCTCGGTTCGCATTTTCACGCGTACAAACTCGTAAATAAAATTCAATTTGTGCGGAAAATAAGAAACGTGCATGCTGTCACATTTTAGCTTCGTTTTTTTTTTTCCCTTCCTCATCGTGTCTGCTAAAATGCTACCTCTCCGTTGCGTTCTGTCGGATGCAATGTCCGTTGATTTTTTGCTACATTTCTGTTTTTAAATCCTTTATATTAAGTTCACTCTCTTGCTTGCTTGCGCGCTTACGACCGTGCAAATCTTTCGGTCGTTTTTTTAACCCACTTCCCGTGATCCAATCGAGCTGACATTTTGCACGCAGACTCGTTGTGCGTGACAATTTATTTTCTAAAAAAAAAAAATTCAAAAATGTTACACTTTTTAGCAAAAAAAAACAATTATATTTAATTAACAATTGCTTAATGGTGGCAGGCAATCATCTGACCCATAGGTGGCAGCCATCTCAAGCCAGAGGATGACGAGAGGACTCTAGCCGCCCGTTTCAAAGACCAATGTGGGCTGGGTTGTGGCCCATTGAACACGCATATAAAGGATTTATAGTGAAAAACTTTGTTTTTACGGGTTAATTTTTTTTTTTGCGTGTACCAAGCAATTAAATGCGCGTGCGTTTGAAGCCGCGTCTTTGTCATTGTGTTTGTCTCCGTGCACTGAGTATCTATCGATCTCGGACATGCATTCTCTGTTTCTGAATGTCTCTGTGTATCCTAACAACGTGTTAGGAGCATAACGTCTGGCTGTGGTGTTTGTTACTGTCCGCTTGTTACCGCTCCCCGTTCAACGGTGATTCCTGGGAGGAGGGTAAAAAACCATGGCAGGTAGCAAGTTGAAGTGGCAAGTGTCACGTGATGGACTGCCACCACCACCATCAACACCATCAACATCAACACTATCAACACCGCCACCACCACCACCGTCGCCACCACCACCACCACCGTCGCCACCACCACCACTACTACCACCGCTACCACCACTACCACCACTACCACCACCACTACCACCACCACTACGACCACTACCACCACCACTACCACCGCGACCACCACTACCACTACCACCACCGCTATCACCACCACTACTACCACCACTACCACAACCACTACCACCCCCACCACCTCGGCCACCACCTCGGCCACCACCTCGGCCAACAATCCCAGCACCACCACCACCACGGTCGCCACCACTACCACTACCACCACCATCACTACCACCACTACCACCACCACCACCACTACTACCACCACTACCACCACCACTACGACCACTACCACCACCACTACCACCACCACTACTACTACCACCACCACCACTACCACCACCACTACCACCACCACTACGACCACTACCACCACCACCACTACCACCACCACTACCACCACCACTACCACCGCGACCACCACTACCACTACCACCACCGCTACCACCACCACTACCACCACCACTACCACCACCACCACTACCACCACCACTACCACCACCACCACTACCACCACCACCACCACTACCACCACTACCACCACCACTACCACCACCACTAGCACCGCGACCACCACTACCACAACTACCACCACTACCACCACTACCACCGCTACCACCACTACCACCACCACCACTACCACCACTACCACCACCACTACCACTAGCACCACTACCACCGCTACCACCACTACCACCACCACCACTACCACCACTACCACCACCGCCACCACCACTACCACCACCACTACCACCACTAATACCACTACCACCACTACCACCACCACTACCACCACCACCGCTACCACCACCACTACCACCACCACCACTACCACCACTACCACCACCACCGTCACGGCCACGTGGGACGTGAATCAGCTCGCCACTCACCGCCACCACATCATTATAATAATTATTAACACATTTTGTTTTTCTCGAACGATTACAAACACGCAGTGGGGGGTGAGGGGGGTGGACGGGAGGAGGTGGAAATGGAGGATGGAGCCTCACGAAAAGTATTCTTGGGTTTTATCGGTAAAGTCACGTAGGTAAAAAAAATTAATAAAAATTAATTAAAGTAAAATTTTAATTAAAATAAAAAATCACGACGTTTCGGAGGCAACACAAGCTTCCGTCTTCAGGTGGAACCGTCACAGCCGCGACAGCTGTATCAAGTGAATGAGAGATTACAAGAGCTACCACTCCGTTTATATAATGGTTGAGGAGGGGAAGGGCCAGGAACGGCACACTTATTTAATCCTTTATATTAAGTTCGCTTGCTTGCTTGCTTAGGACCGTGCAAACCTTTCGGTCGTTTTTTAACCCACTTCCCGTGATCCAATCGAGCTGACATTTTGCACACAGACTCGTTGTGCGTGACAATTAATGTTCGTGAAATTTTTTTTCCAAAATTTTACACTGTTTAGGACAAAAATATTATATTTAATTACCAATTGCTTAATGGTGCAATGCAATCATCTGACCCATAAGTGGCAGCCATCTCAAGCCAGAGGACGAGAGGACTCTAGCCGCCACGCATATAAAGGATTTATAGTGAAAAACTTTGTTTTTACGGGTTATTATTAATATGGTAAGGTGAGGCTTAAGAATAAGAATAGACTTCGTTTTGTTGTTGTTGTTGTAGTTGCTCACCCCGAGCTCTCATTACTCTGAGAGTGGCCTTGTATTTGTGCTGTTCGCCTGTTTGGCATCCTCTGGTCTAACACCGTGATACTAAACTCTAAAGAAAGCTGTTTCTGGTGTGGAGCAATCAGTTTCAAAGACAATGCAGATATTATCAGTGTGTTTTTTTTGTCATTCTAACCACAAGCATTGTGGTCAATGCAGACGTGATTCCTTGTAAAAAGGTTTTAGTTTGGTGTGTTTAACATATTAACATCAGTTTTGTTGCCAGACAAAAAGGAGAAAACCTGTTCTCATATTTTGTTACTGGCAAAGGAGATCCCATGATGTAGATGCTCTACCCCGAGCTCTCATTACTCTGATGTTGGCATTACACTGGTCAGCAACAAAAAAAAAAAATTCTGGCCTGGACTTTTGCAGCTGTTTTAGACTAATTTCAGGGTGCTGATTCCAAATCTGATCTCAAATTTGCTCTATCACATCTCATTTTTATGCTATCGGCATACCCCATTTTCATTGATTCTGTGTGTCTTCGTGTGATGAGTCTATGGGTCTCTGTGTGAGACCGTGGGTCTCCGTGTGATGAGTCTATGGGTCTCTGTGTGAGTCTATGGGTTTCTGTGTGAGTCTATGGGTCTCTGTGTGAGTCTATCGGTCTCTGTGTGAGTCTGTGTGTCTCTGTGTGTGTCTTTGTGTGTCTCTGTGTGAATTTGTGTGTCTCTGTGTGTCTCTGTGAGTCTCTGTGTGTCTCTGTGTGAGTCTGAGTGTCTCTGTGTGAGTATCTGTGTGAGTCTGTGTGTCTCTGTGTGAGTCTCTGTGTGTCTCTGTGTGAGTCTGTGAGTCTCTGTGTGTGTCTCTGTGTGATTTTGTGTGTCTCTGTGTGTCTCTGTGAGTCTCTGAGTGTCTCTGTGTGAGTTTGTGTGTCTCTGTGTGTCTTTATGTGAGTCTCTGTGTGTGTCTCTGTGTGAGTCTGTGTGTCTGTGTGTGAGTCTCTATGTGTCTCTGTGTGAGTCTGTGAGTCTCTGTGTGTGTCTCTGTGTGAGTCTGTGTCTCTGTGTGTCTCTGTGTGAGTCTCTGTGTGTCTCTGTGTGAGTCGCAGTGTCTCTGTGTGAGTCTCAGTGTCTCTGTGTGTCTCTGTGTGAGTCTGTGAGTCTCTGTGTGTGTCTCTGTGTGAGTCTGTGAGTGGCTCTGTGTAAGTCTCTGTGTGTCTCTGTGTGAGTCTCTGTGTGAGTCTGTGAGTGGCTCTGTGTGAGTCTGTGTGTGAGTCTATTTGTGAGTCTGAGTGTCTCTGTGTGAGTCTCTGTGTGAGTCTGTGTGTCTCTGTGTGAGTCTCTGTGTGCCTCTGTGTGATTCTGTGGGTCTCTGTGTGAGTCTGCATGAGTCTGATTGTCTCTGTGTGTCTCTGTGTGAGTCTCTGTGTGAGTCTGTGTGTCTCTGTGTGAGTCTCTGTGTGTCTCTGTGTGAGTCTCAGTGTCTCTGTGTGAGTCTGTGTGTCTCTGTGTGTCTCTGTGTGAGTCTGTGAGTTTCTGTGTGTGTCTCTGTGTGAGTCTGTGAGTGGCTCTGTGTAAGTCTCTGTGTGTCTCTGTGTGAGTATCTGTGTGAGTCTGTGAGTGGCTCTGTGTAAGTCTGTGTGTGAGTCTATGTGTGAGTCTGAGTGTCTCTGTGTGAGTCTCTGTGTGATTCTGTTTGTCTCTGTGTGTCTCTGTGTGAGTCTCTGTGTGTCTCTGTGTGAGTCTGTGTGTCTCTATGTGAGTCTGAGTGTCGCTGTGTGTGTCTGTGTGTCTCTGTGTGAGTCTATGGGTCTCTGTGTGAGTCTGCGTGAGTCTGATTGTCTCTGCGTGTCTCTGTGTGAGTCTCTGTGTGAGTCTGTGTGTCTCTGTGTGAGTCTGTAGGTCTCTGTGTGTCTCTGTGTGAGTCTGTAGGCCTCTGTGTGAGTCTGTTTGTCTCTGTGTTAGTCTATCTCTCGTCCCTCCCCATCTCTCTTTTCGTGCCATCCAATGTGTCTCTATACAAATCTGTGAGTATCTAATTAGTGATGCGTCTCACAGCGAATCTTCGTGTGTCTCTATGCGAGAATATGGATCTCTCTGCGAGCACCATGCCCGACCGCCTTTATTTCCCCAGTGGCGATGTTTACGGCACACAGCCACAGGTACTCGTCTGAGACTGAATCGAAGTGGCACAGATCTCCTGGGGCCGCTTCAGATCATCGCTGTTGGTGTCGGCTGTGAGCAGCGAATCGAACCCGGGTCACAGCCAGGTTCGCTGAGCAGCGCGACATACAGACTCACACAGAGACACACAGACTCACGCAGAGACACACAGACTCACACAGAGACTCACACAGAGACTCATAGACTCACACAGAGACACTCAGACGCACACAGAGACACACAGAGACACATAGACTCACACAGAGTCACACAGAGACACACAGACTCACACAGAGACACTCAGACTCACACAGAGACACACAGACTCACACAGAGACACACAGAGACACACAGAGACACTCAGATTCACACAGAGACACTCAGACTCACACAGAGACACACAGACTCACACAGAGACACACAGAGACACACAGAGACACTCAGATTCACACAGAGACACACAGAGACACACAGACTCACACAGAGACACGCAGAGACACACATAGACACACAGACTCACACAGAGACACACAGACTCACACAGAGACACACATACTCACACAGAGACACACAGAGACACACAGAGACACTCAGATTCACACAGAGACACTCAGACTCACACAGAGACACACAGAGACTCACACAGAGCTCCACAAAGACACACAGACTCACACAGAGGCACACACAGTGACTCATAGACTCACACAAAGACACACAGACTCACACAAAGACACACAGAGACACACAGATTCACACAGAGACCCATAGACTAATACAGAGACCCATAGACTCACACAGAGACCCATAGACTCACACAGAGACCCATAGACTCACACACAGACTCATAGACTCACACAGAGACCCATAGACTCATCACACGGAGACCCACGGACTCACACAGAGACCCATAATAATACAGAGAAAGACAAAGATCCCCCGCGTAGCCTTAACAGACTGTTGGGGCAAGTGCTGTTAGCGAGCAACACCTAAGAGCAACGGCACACACAGAAAGACAATGATCCACCCGCATCGGGGCCGTCCATAAATGACGTCACGCACCAAAGGGGGTGAGGGGGGGGGTGAGAAATCTGACGTCACGTCAAAATGCACAACTTTAAATAAAAACACGTTCTACTTAATTAAGTAGACTTTTTGATAAATGTTTTCTCCTACAACATCAGAGTGCAGCGCCACATTGAACACGCACTACAATGACAATAGTTTAAAGCGATTTGAAGCATCTTCTTGGTTCTTTCGGTAAAGTCACGTAGAAGGAAAATAATAAAATAATAAAAATAAAACATTATTAAATAATTCTCACAACGTTTCGGCCACAACGCAAGCAGCCGTCTTCAGGTGGAGAAAAGGTCTGTCGAGAAGGCAGAGTCTGACATTTCATTTTTATTATTTTATAATTTTCCTTCTACGTGACTTTACCGAAAGAACCAAGAAGATGAATCCCTGCGCTCACGAAAGCTTTAAATCGAGATTTGAAGCATGTTTTATCTTTTTTTGTGGGGGGGGTGGGGCAAAGCGTGACGTCATTTATGGGCGGCCCCATAGCCTTAACAGACTGTAGGGGCAAGTGCTGTTAGCGAGCACCTATGAATGCCGGGCACGGCACACGAGGGGGTGGGTGGCCAGCACCACGCCCGGCCGCCTTTGTCTCCCCAGTGGCGATGTTTAAACGCCTCTACCAGGCACTCATTTAAGGCTGAGTCGACCTAGGGACCCGTTTCAGATAGTCGTCACTGGGTGTTGGTGAACGTGAGCGGGAATCGAACTCGATTCTCCGGGTTCGTAGCGATAGCCGCTACAAAGACAAAGATCCCCCGTGTAGCCTTAACAGACTGTTGGGGCAAGTGCTGTTAGCAAGCAGCACCACCTATGAACACACAAAGACAAAGATCCCCCGTGTAGCCTCAACAGACTATTGGGGCAAGTGCTGTTAGCGAGTAGCAGCACCTATGAACACACAAAGACAAAGATCCCCCGTGTAGCCTTAACAGGCTGTAGGAGCAAGTGCTGTTAGCGAGCACCTATGAATGCCGGACACGGCACACGAGGGGGTGGGTGGCCAGCACCACGCCGGGGCCGCCTTTGTCTCCCCTGTGGAAATGTTCAGACATCAAATCATGTACTCATTCGAGGCTGAGTTGACCTACGTGCACGACACACATACACTCAGAGAGGGACATTGACACGCTCCGAATCGAAGCCACGTGCTTAATGGAGAGCGAGAGAGAGAGAGAGAAATAAGTATAACCCGTAAAAACAAAGTTTTTCACTATAAATCCTTTATATGCGTGGCGGCTAGAGTCCTCTCGTCCTCTGGCTTGAGATGGCTGCCACCTATGGGTCAGATGATTGTCTGCAGTATTAAACAATTGGTAATTAAATATTTAATTTGTTTTCCCTAAACAGTGTAAAATTTAGAAAAAAAAATTCACGAACATTAATTGTCTCGCACAACGGATCACGGGAAGTGGGTTACAAAACGACCGAAAGATTTGCACGGTCGTAAGCAAGCAAGCAAGCGAAGTTAATATAAAGGATAAAAAAAAAAACGAGGGTTGAAGCGCTGACAAAATTCAATTTTTCCATTCGCATCGTAAATAAGAGCGGAGTGGTTTTGTTTTTGTTGTTTTATTTGTCGGGGTAGCAGTGGAGGCGAGGCTGAGTGCGCGGAATTATTTTATTTTATTTTTTTGATAAGTGGGGAGTGGGGGGGGGGGGCGAGAGTTGAAATATAAAAATTGTACAGCAGAGTGGGGAGTCTGTAGGGTGTGTCTGTAGGGTGTGTGTGTAGGGCGTGTGTGTGTAGGGTGTGTGTGTAGTGTGTGTGTGTAGGGTGTGTGTGTGTAGGGTGTGTGTGTAGTGTGTGTAGGGGGTGTCTGTAGGGTGTGTCTGTAGGGTGTGTCTGTAGGTTGTGTGTGTGTGTAGGGTGTGTGTGTGTAGTGTGTGTGTAGTGTGTGTGCGTAGTGTGTGTGTGTAGTGTGTGTGTGTAGGGTGTGTGTGTAGGGTGTGTGTGTAGGGTGTGTGTGTGTGTAGTGTGTGTGTAGTGTGTGTAGGGTGTGTGTAGGGTGTGTGTGTAGTGTGTGTGTGTAGGGTGTGTGTGTGTAGGGTGTGTGTGTAGTGTGTGTAGGGGGTGTCTGTAGGGTGTGTCTGTAGGGTGTGTCTGTAGGTTGTGTGTGTGTAGGGTGTGTGTGTGTAGTGTGTGTGTAGTGTGTGTGCGTAGTGTGTGTGCGTAGTGTGTGTGTGTAGGGTGTGTGTGTAGTGTGTGTGTGTAGTGTGTGTGTGTAGGGTGTGTGTGTAGTGTGTGTGTGTAGGTTGTGTGTGTGTAGGTGTGTGTGTAGTGTGTGTGTAGTGTGTCTGTAGGGTGTGTGTGTAGTGTGTGTGTGTAGGGTGTGTGTGTAGGGTGTGTAGGGTGTGTCTGTAGGGGGTGTGTGTAGGGTGTGTGTGTAGGGTGTGTGTGTAGTGTGTGTAGGGGGTGTGTGTAGGGTGTGTTTGTGTAGTGTGTGTGTGTAGGGTGTGTGTGTGTGTAGGGTGTGTGTGTAGGGTGTGTGTAGTGTGTGTGTGTGTAGTGTGTGTGTGTGTAGGGTGTGTGTGTAGGGTGTGTGTAGTGTGTGTGTGTAGGGTGTGTGTGTGTGTAGGGTGTGTGTGTAGCATGTGTGTGTAGGGTGTGTAGGGTGTGTCTGTAGGGTGTGTGTGTAGCATGTGTGCGTAGGGTGTGTGTGTGTAGGGTGTGTGTGTGTAGTGTGTGTGTGTAGGGTGTGTGTGTAGGGTGTGTGTAGTGTGTGTGTGTAGTGTGTGTGTGTGTAGGAGGTGTGTGTAGGGTGTGTCTGTAGGGTGTGTGTGTAGGTTGTGTGTGTAGGGTGTGTAGGGTGTGTGTGTAGGGTGTGTGTGTAGGGTGTGTGTGTAGGGTGTGTAGGGTGTGTGTGTAGGGTGTGTGTGTAGGGTGTGTGTGTAGGGTGTGTGTGTGTTGTGTGTGTGTGTAGGGTGTGTGTGTGTAGTGTGTGTGTGTGTAGGGTGTGTGTGTAGTGTGTGTGTGTGTAGGGTGTGTGTGTGTAGTGTGTGTGTGTAGGGTGTGTGTGTGTAGTGTGTGTGTGTGTAGGGTGTGTGTGTGTAGGGTGTGTGTGTGTAGTGTGTGTGTGTGTAGGGCGTGTGTGTAGGGTGTGTAGTGTGTGTGTAGGGTGTGTCTGTAGGGTGTGTGTGTAGGTTGTGTGTGTAGGGTGTGTAGGGTGTGTGTGTAGGTTGTGTGTGTAGGGTGTGTAGGGTGTGTGTGTAGGGTGTGTGTGTAGGTGTGTGTGTTTAGGGTGTGTGTGTGTGTAGGGTGTGTGTGTAGGGCGTGTGTGTGTAGGGTGTGTGTGTAGTGTGTGTGTGTGTGTGTTAGGGTGTGTGTGTAGGGTCTGTGTGTAGTGTGTGTGTGTAGGGTGTGTGTGTGTAGGGTGTGTGTGTGTAGTGTGTGTGTGTGTAGGGTCTGTGTGTAGTGTGTGTGTGTAGGGTGTGTGTGTGTAGGGTGTGTGTATAGGGTGGTGTGTGTAGTGTGTGTGTGTGTAGGGTCTGTGTGTTGTGTGTGTGTGTAGGGTGTGTGTGTGTAGCGTGTGTGTGTGTAGGGTGTGTGTGTGTAGGGTGTGTGTGTATAGGGTGTGTGTGTGTAGGGTGTGTGTGTATAGGGGTGTGTGTAGGGTGTGGTGTAGGGTGTGTGTGTAGGGTGTGTGTGTGTAGGGTGTGTGTGTGTAGGGGTGTTAGGGTGTGTGGTGTAGGGTGTGTGTGTAGGTGTGTGTGTGTAGGTGTGTGTGTGTAGGGTGTGTGTGTGTAGGGTGTGTGTGTGTAGGGTTGTTGTGTGTGTAGGGTGTGTGTGTGTAGGTGGTGTGTGTGTGTAGGGTGTGGTGTGTGTAGGGTGTGTGTGTGTATGGTGTGTGTTGTGTAGGGTTGTGTGTGTAGGGTGTGTGTGTGTAGGGTGTGTGTGTGTAGGGTTGTGTGTGTGTAGGGTGTGTGTGGTGTAGGGTGTGTGTGTTAGGGTGTGTGTGTAGGGTGTGTGTGTGTAGGGTGTGTGTGTGTAGGTGTGTGTGTGTAGGGTGTGTGTGTGTAGGGTGTGTGTGTGTAGTGTGTGTGTGTAGGGTGTGTGTGTGTAGGGTGTGTGTGTAGGGTGTGTGTGTGTAGGGTGTGTGTGTGTAGGGTGTGTGTGTGTAGGGTGTGTGTGTAGGGTGTAGTGTTGTGTGTAGGTGTGTGTGTGTAGGGTGTGTGTGTGTAGGGTGTGTGTGTGTAGTGTGTGTGTGTAGGTGTGTGTGTGTAGTGGTGTGTGTGTGTAGGGTGTGTGTGTGTAGGGTGTGTGTGTGTAAGGTGTGTGTGTATAGGGTGGTGTGTAGGGTGTGTGGTAGGGTGTGTGTAGGGTGTGTGTGTGTAAGGTGGTGTGTAGGGTGTGTGGTGTAGGGTGTGTGTGTGTAGGGTGTGTGTGTGTAGTATGTGTGTGTAGGGTGTGTGTGTGTAGCATGTGTGGGTTTAGGGTGTGTGTGTGTAGTGTGTGTGTGTAGGGTGTGTGTAGGGTGTGTGTTGTAGTGGTGTGTGTGTGTAGGGTGTGTGTAGTGTGTGTGTGTAGGGTGTGTGTGTGTAGGGTGTGTGTGTAGGGTGTGTGTGTATAGGGTGTGTGTGTAGGGTGTGTGTGTGTAGGGTGTGTGTGTGTAGGGTGTGTGTGTAGGGTGTGTGTGTGTAGGGTGTGTGTGTGTAGTGTGTGTGGTAGGGTGTGTGTGTAGGTGTGTGTGTAGGGTGTGTGTGATGTAGGGTGTGTGTGTGTAGGGTGTGTGTTTGTGTGTGTAGGGTGTGTGTGTGTGTAGGGTGTGTGTGTGTGTAGGGGTGTGTGTGTAGGTGTGTGTGTGTAGGTGGTGTGTGTGTAGTGTGTGTGTGTGTAGGGTGTGTGTGTGTAGGTGTGTGTGTGTAGGATGTGTGTGTAGGGTGTGTGTGTGTAGGTGTGTGTGTATGGTGTGGTAGGGTGTGTGTGTGTAGGGTGTGTGTGTAGGGTGTGTGTGTAGGGTGTGTGTGTGTAGGGTGTGTGTGTGTAGGGTGTGTGTAGGTGTGTAGGGTGTGTGTGTGTGTAGGGTGTGTGTAGGGTGTGTGTGTAGTGTGTGTGTAGGGTGTGTGTGTGTAGTGTGTGTGTGTAGGGTGTGTGTAGGGTGTGTGTGTAGGGTGTGTGTGTAGTGTGTGTGTGTAGGGTGTGTGTGTAGTGTGTGTGTGTGTAGGGTGTGTGTGTAGGGTGTGTGTAGGGTGTGTGTGTGTAGGGTGTGTGTAGGGTGTGTGTGTAGTGTGTGTGTGTAGGGTGTGTGTGTGTAGTGTGTGTGTGTAGGGTGTGTATAGGGTGTGTGTGTAGGGTGTGTGTGTAGTGTGTGTGTGTAGGGTGTGTGTGTAGTGTGTGTGTGTAGGTTGTGTGTGTAGTGTGTGTGTGTGTAGGGTGTGTGTTTATGGTGTGTGTGTGTAGTGTGTGTGTAGGGTGTGTAGGGTGTGTGTGTTGTGTGTGTGTGTGTGTTTAGTGTGCGTGTGTAGGGTCTGTGTGTAGTGTGTGTGTGTAGGGTGTGTGTGTGTAGTGTGTGTGTGTGTAGGGTGTGTGTGTAGGGTGTGTGTGTGTAGGGTGTGTGTGTAGTATGTGTGTGTTTAGGGTGTGTGTGTGTAGGGTGTGTGTGTGTAGGGTGTGTGTGTAGTATGTGTGTGTTTAGGGTGTGTGTGTGTAGGGTGTGTGTAGGGCGTGTGTGTAGGGTGTGTGTGTGTGTAGGCTGTGTGTGTAGTATGTGTGTGTTTAGGGTGTGTGTGTGTAGGGTGTGTGTAGGGTGTGTGTGTTGTGTGTGTGTGTGTTTAGGGTGTGTGTGTAGGGTCTGTGTGTAGTGTGTGTAGAGTGTGTGTAGTGTGTGTGTAGGGTGTGTGTGTAATGTGTGTGTGTAGGGTGTGTGTGTAGTGTGTGTGTGTGTGTAGGTTGTGTGTGTAGGGTGTGTGTGTGTAGGGTGTGTGTGTAGCATGTGTGTGTTTAGGGTGTGTGTGTAGGGTCTGTGTGTAGTGTGTGTGTGTAGAGTGTGTGTAGTGTGTGTGTAGGGTGTGTGTGTAATGTGTGTGTGTAGGGTGTGTGTGTAGTGTGTGTGTGTGTGTATGTTGTGTGTGTAGGGTGTGTGTGTGTAGGGTGTGTGTGTAGCATGTGTGTGTTTAGGGTGTGTGTGTGTGTAGGGTGTGTGTGTAGGGCGTGTGTGTGTAGGGTGTGTGTGTAGTGTGTGTGTGTGTTTAGGGTGTGTGTGTAGGGTGTGTGTGTAGTGTGTGTGTGTAGGGTGTGTGTGTGTAGGGTGTGTGTAGGGTGTTTGTGTAGGGTGTGTGTGTGTAGGGTGTGTGTGTAGCATGTGTGTGTTTAGGGTGTGTGTGTAGGGTGTGTGTGTGTAGGGTGTCTGTGTAGGGTGTATGTGTGTGTAGTGTGTGTGTAGGGTGTGTCTGTAGGGTGATGATGATGATAATGAGAGACACGCAAACTCAAAATATACAGCAGCAGCAGGCGTCACAGAGATCGAGATCGAACCCACGACCTCCTGTACACCAGGCGAGGTAGTTAACATCTCCTAGCCACCGTGATGATGAGAGAGAGACACGCAAACTACAAATATACAGCAGGCATCAGGGGTCTGGATGGAACCCACGACCTCCTGTATACCAGGCGAGGTGGTTAACATCTCCTAGCCACCGTGATGATGAGAGAGAGAGAGACACGCAAACTCAAAATATACAGCAACGGGCTTCAGGGTCGGGATGGAACCCACGACATCCTGTATACCAGGCGAGGTAGTTAACATCTCCGAGCCACTGTGATGATGATGATGAGAGAGAGAGAGACACGCAAACTGCAAATATACAGCAGAAGGATGGACATTGCCCCATGCTTCACCGATTATAAATCTAAATATACTGGGCGTTTTTAAAAGATGGACCCGATTTGAAATCGATTTGCTTTGAAAATGGGTCCTTCATTTTAAAACACTATGTGTATATATGTTTAACTTTTAAGGCCGCAGACACTCGCACGGATACGCTCTTGCTGCTGTTGTTGTTGTTGTTGACAGGGGACGTGTTGAGTCATTGTTGTTGTGGCTGTTGTTTGCTGTTCTTTGCACCGATACTGCCAAAGCAGCATCAGCAATTTGTTTTTTTCAAATTTACAAACTCGACTTGAGAGATATCGCTACCACTGCGCACACATAACCCTTAGCTCACGTACACAAGAGGTGACAACTGCAAGCACCACACAGATCGATTCAAGAAATTCACCGTTTGGAAGAGAGTGGGGGGGGAAGGTAAGCTATGTCACGTAGGTAAAAAATAAAATTAAAATTAATCAAAGTAAAATAAAAAATCACGACGTTTCGGAGGCAACACCAGCTTCCGTCTTCAGGTGGAACCGTCACAGCCACGATTGCTGTATCAAGTAAGTGAGAAATTCCAAGAACACAGTCCTTGTATATATTGAAAGCGATGGGTATGACCTTGTTATCTCGGCATCTCTTGAGAAGCTGTGACTTCTTGTCTCGTTGTCTGTTAAAAACTCTAACAGATAGGTGCAATTCCTCCCCGTAGAGGGTATTCATTCTAGATTTGAAGCTTTCGTGACTGCGACTCTAAGGTAATCTTGATATGCAAATTCTTTTGTCAAGGCGCCCCCTTTCCCCCCCCCTTCCAACCCAGTTTATATATATGCTCCAAGCACGTGTGCTGTTTCATTCAGACGCTGTCGCCTCGACAGACCTGGTTTCACCTGAGGACGGCTACTTGCGTTGTGGCCGAAACGTCGTGAGAATTATTTTATTACGTTTTATTTTTATTATTTTATTATTTCCATTCTACGTGACTTTACCGAAAGAACCAAGAAGATGAATCCCTGCAGTCACGAAAGCTTGAAATCAAGGATTCATACTCTTAGGTTTTTTCGGTAAAGTCACGTAGGTAAAAAATAAATTTTAAGTAATACAATGAAAATGAATAATTAAAAAATAAAATGTAAATTATTTTTTATAAAAATAATTTAATAATTAATTTCATTTTTTACCTACGTTAATTTTTACCGAAAAAAACCTAAGAGTATGAATCCTTGCAGTCACGAAAGCTTCAAATCTAGAAGCTATGTCCTTTTGCAACAAGCCCCGAGTTTGTGTCAACCGAGTTGCGGGCAACAACAACAACAACAACTCGGACGAAAGCAATTTTCGCGTCTTGCGAATGTTATTTGCATCCCAAAACGAGCCGTTGACAATCTGGCAGCCAACTTATTCCTTTTTGCCAGAAGGCTGTTAAATAAACTGTGTAATTAAGTGCAAAAACAACTTGCGCCAGCCCATAACAATCTTCGCGATTACATTTCTATTTAAAGCTTTCGTGACTGCAGGGATGCATATGCTTGGTTCTTTCGGTAAAGTCACGTAGAAGGGGGAAAAAAAACAATAACATAATAAAAATAAAACAATAGAATTCTCAAGACGTTTCGATTGCAACACAAGCAATCATCATCAGGTGTGAAAAACACCTTTTTTCAAACGTTCTGTGCTGTGGTTTTCTTACACCTGATGATGATTGCTTGTGTTGCAAACGAAACGTCGTGAGAATTCTGGCGAATTGCCCGATGATGCTGGATGTAATTACCAGCGAAACGTCACAGTACTGAAACATTGTAAATGTTATGTGTAAATGCTTCACCCCGAGCTCTCAATACTCTGATAGTGCGCTGTCTTTGAGTTGTACGACTTTTGGCGTCATCTGGTCCAACACCAATGGAGACTAGGCTCTAAGAAAAGCTGTCTCGGGTGTGGACCAATCAATTTCAAGGACAGTGCATATCATTATCATCATCAGAGTTGTTTCTTTTTGCATTTTGACTGCTTGTGTTGCGGTTATTGCAAACATGATGCCTTGTAAAAAGGTGTCAGTTTTTGTACCAGTTGAAAGGGTAAAAACCTATTACTATATTTTGCCACTGATAAAGGAGGTCTCATAGTGTAAATGCTTAACCCCGAGCTCTCAATACTCTGATAGTGCACAGTTTTTTTGAGTTGTACGCCTTTTGGCGTCATCTGGTCCAACACCAATGGAGACTAGGCTCTAAGGAAAGCTGTCTCGGGTGTGGACCAATCAACTTCAAGGACAGTGCATATCATCATCATCATTAGAGTTGTTTCTTATTGTTTGCATTTTGACTACTTGTGTTGTGGTTATTGCAAACATGATGCCTTGTATAAAGGTGTCAGTTTTGTACCAGTTGAAAGGGTAAAAACTTACTACTATTGTAATTGTTGTGGATTCACGCTTCAACACACTGGTGGGCTAAAGCAGTGAACTATTTTGTCTTTTATCAACGTGACACTTTTTTGCTGATTGGCCGTGTCGGGTGGTGGAGGGTTAGGACACATTTATAAATATCGCGATCTAACCCAAAAACGTTGATAATTAAGAATTCCATTGTTTTATTTTTATTATTTTATTGTTTTTTTCCATTCTACGTGACTTTACCGAAAGAACCAAGAATATAATCTTCGCGATGTTGTTGTTATTATCAGTCGCGATCATTATCATCATCAAACGCTTGGTCCGTAAACAAAATAATATAGGGCGAGTCTAAAACAGTATGAACGTAACACACGAGTACTTACTGATGTGTGGGTGTTTATTTTTATATTTACTCTAAAGACGGTAATTTAATACGTAAATTAACTTCACATATCGAGTCATAGATATATAGCTGCAGTGCCACACCGAGATAATTGTCGGTTCAACAATTGATGTTGTTGATTAAACTATTACAGTATTGTTGTTCTTCTTGGTTCTTTCGGTAAAGTCATCACGTAGAAGGGAAGTAATAAAATAATAAAAATAAAACATAATAAAATAATTCTCACGACGTTTCGGCCACAACGCAAGTAGCCGTCCTCAGGTGAAAACCAGGTCTGTCACCTGAGGACGGCTGCTTGCGTTGTGGCCGAAACGTCGTGAGAATTATATTTTATAATGTTGTATTTTTATTATTTTATTATTTCCCTTCTACGTGATGACTTTACCGAAAGAACCAAGAAGATGAATCCCTGCAGTCACGAAAGCTTTAAATCGAAATGTATTGTTGTTGTATAACAATTGTAGTTGTTTAACAACAATTATTGTTATACCAACAACAATTGTAGTTGTTGGTATAACAATTGTAGTTGTTGGTACGACAATTATTGTTGCTGGTATAACAATTGTAGTTGTTGTAGTTGTTTCACAACAATAATTGTTGTTGGTATTGTTGTTGTTAATCGTCGGCATCGTTGTTGTGTTTGAGCTGCTGCTCAACACGCAAACGCCGGTGCCAAAGTCGTAACGCGTCGGCGCGATCCGTTCGCAACGTGTCCAGAAAGAAAGTAAACAAAAATTAACCCGTAAAAACAAAGTTTTTCACTATAAATCCTTTATATGCGTGGCATCGGGGCGGCTAGAGTCCTCTCGTCCTCTGGCTTGAGATGGCTGCCACCTATGGGTCCAGATGATTGTCTGGCAGCATTAAACAATTGGTAATTAAATATTTTTAAAAAATTCCCTAAACAGTGTAAAATTTTGGAAAAAAAAATTCACGAACATTAATTGTCACGCACAACGAGTCTGTGTGCAAAATGTCAGCTCGATTGGATCACGGGAAGTGGGTTAAAAAACGACCGAAAGATTTGCACGGTCCTAAGCAAGCAAGCAAGCACGCAAGTGAACTTAATATAAAGGATTTAAAAACTAACCAACTTCGTGTCGCGTGGAGGTGGGTTTACGATACACAGGGGCATTTTCGCGAACTCTGACCAAACGAATGAACGCTTCGTCGTATGGCTACATCGTCACCCACCACGCTAGCCGTTCCACGTCCGCTTGTGATGGCTCTTTTGCTCAACGTACCTTACGTTTCGTTTGCCTCATTAACCATTATTGTTTTGGGTTATATTGCGTGAACAGAAATAAGTCTGGCAACAAAACTGACACCTTTTTTTTACAAGGAGTCATGTTTGCATAGACCACAATACCTGCAGTCATAACGCAAACAAAAAACACAACTCTGATCATGTATGCACTGGCAAATGAGGTTCCAGGAGGATGCTGTTAAACGTTGGCTCCTCCTGCCGGTCTGACACAGGAAAATAAATTGTCACGCACAACGAGTCTGTGTGCAAAATGTCAGCTCGATTGGATCACGGGAAGTGGGTTAAAAAACGACCGAAAGATTTCCACGGTCGTAAGCGCGCAACTCTGATAATGATATGCACTGTCCTTGAAGTTGATTGGTCCACACCCGAGACAGCTTTCCTTAGAGCCTAGTCTCACATGGGTTGGACCAGATGACGCCAATAGGCGCACAACTCAAGACAATGCACCATCAGGGTATGAGAACTCTGGGTAAGCATTTACACCATTGGAACCTCATTTGCCAGTAACAAATATGATAATTGTTTTTTACCCTTCTATCTGGCAACAAAACTGACACCTTTTTTACAAGGAGTCATGTTTGCATAGACCACAATACCTGCAATCATAATGCAAACAAAAACACAACTCTGATAATGATATGCACTGTCTTTGAAGTTGATTGGTCCACACCCGAGACAGCTTTCCTTAGAGCCTAGTCTCACATGGTGTTGGACCAGATGACGGCAAATGAGGTTCCAATGGCAGAAATGCGTTGTTTCATTACCTCTCATGGCCACCAGTCCCTTCGCACTCACAATTGACTCCCCTGTCATTACATCCCGTAACCACCAGTCCCTTCACACTCACAACTGATTCCCCTGTCATTACCTCCCGTGGCCACCAGTCCCTTCACACTCACAACTGACTCCCCTGTCATTACCTCCCATGGCCACTAGTCCACTCGCACTGCAGGCTGACTCCCCTGTCATTACCTCCCATGGCCACTAGTCCACTCGCACTGTCGGCTGACTCCCCTGTCATTACCCCCTGTGGCCACTAGTCCCCTCACACTGCAGGCTGACTCCCCTGTCATTACCTCCCGTGGCCACTAGTCCATTCGTACTGCAGGCTGACTCCCCTGTCATTACCTCACGTGGCCACTAGTCCATTCGCACTGCAGGCTGACTCCCCTGTCATTACCTCCCGTGGCCACTAGTCCATTCGCACTGCAGGCTGACTCCCCTGTCATTACCTCCCGTGGCCACCAGTCCCTTCGCATTCACAACTGACTCCCCTGTCATTACCTCCCTTGGCCACTAGTCCATTCGTACTACAGGATGACTCCCCTGTCATTACCTCCCGTGGCCACTAGTCCATTCGTACTGCAGGGTGACTCCCCTGTAATTACCTCCCTTGGCCACTAGTCCATTCGTACTGCAGGATGACTCCCCTGTCATTACCTCCCGTGGACACTAGTCCATTCGTACTACAGGATGACTCCCCTGTCATTACCTCCCTTGGCCACTAGTCCATTCGTACTGCAGGGTGACTCCCCTGTCATTACCTCCCGTGGCCACTAGTCCATTCACACTGCAGGCTGACTCCCCTGTAATTACCTCCCGTGGCCACTAGTCCATTCACACTGCAGGCTGACTCCCCTGTCATTACCTCCCGTGGCCACTAGTCAATTCACACTGCAGGCTGACTCCCCTGTAATTACCTCCCGTGGCCACTAGTCCATTCATACTGCAGGCTGACTCCCCTGTAATTACCTCCCGTGGCCACTAGTCCATTCGCACTGCAGGCTGACTCCCCTGTCACTACCTCCCGTGGTCACTAGTCCATTCGCACTACAGGCTGACTCCCCTGTCATTACCTCCCGTGGCCACTAGTCCATTCGCCCTGCAGGCTGACTCCCCTGTCACTACCTCCCGTGGTCACTAGTCCAATCACACTGCAGGCTGACTCCCCTGTCATTACCTCCCGTGGCCACTAGTCCATTCGCACTGCAGGCTGACTCCCCTGTCATTACCTCCCGTGGCCACTAGTCCATTCACACTGCAGGCTGACTCCCCTGTCATTACCTCCCGTAGCCACCAGTCCCTTCGCACTCATAACTGACTCCCCTGTCATTACCTCCCGTGGCCACTAGTCCATTCGCACTGCAGGCTGACTCCCCTGTCATTACCTCCCGTAGCCACTAGTCCATTCGCACTGCAGGCTGACTCCCCTGTCATTACCTCCCGTGGCCAATAGTCCACTCGCACTGCAGGCTGACTCTCCTCTCATTACCTCCCGTGGCCACTAGTCCATTAGTACTGCAGGCTGACTCCCCTGTAATTACCTCCCGCGGCCACTAGTCCATTCACACTGCAGGCTGACTCCCCTGTAATTACCTCCCGCGGCCACTAGTCCATTCGTACTGCAGGCTGACTCCCCTGTCATTACCTCCCGTGGCCACTAGTCCATTCACACTGCAGGCTGACTCCCCTGTCATTACCTCCCGTGGCCACTAGTCCATTCGCACTGCAGGCTGACTCCCCTGTCATTACCTCCCGTAGCCACCAGTCCCTTCGCACTCACAACTGACTCCCCTGTCATTACCTCCCGTGGCCACTAGTCCACTCACACTGCAGGCTGACTCCCCTGTCATTACCTCCCGTAGCCACCAGTCCCTTCGCACTCACAACTGACTGCCCTGTCATTACCTCCCTTGGCCACTAGTCCATTCGTGCTACAAGATGACTCCCCTGTCATTACCTCCAGTGGCCACTAGTCCATTCACACTGCAGGCTGACTCTCCTGTCATTACCTCTCGTGGCCACTAGTCCACTCACACCGCATGCAGGCTCTATTGTGATTACAGTAGTATCAGTTTATGGTTTCGCTCCTGGGCATCTCTTGTTCTTCAACATATTTTTTTTTAAGATTTGAAAAAAAAAAATCCGATTGATTCATCGCTTCGATCAAACTGTTTACAGCCAGAGGAATGTTTATTGTTAGTTTTCTTTTAACGATAGCCCTCCAGCGATGTGATCATCGGAGTCCCGACGCTCATGGCTTGCAGGCTACAAAGATTGTGCGGGAAACAGGAAACACGTTAATTAGTGTTTTGTTTTAATTTACCTGTTAAGTGCCCGCTGAGCTATGTTGCTCTTGTGTTTTTTTTAGAAGCCATCTGGCTATCGCAATTAAATGAGTACAACGAAGCCAGACGAAGTGCTTTATAACGTGGACATTTGGAGCAGCCAAATCATCTAAACGCGTGTTTCTAAATGTAGAGGGGGGGGAAGAAACCCCAGAAGAACTGGAGAAAAATCCACGCGATCACGGGGAGAGAGAGAGAGACACGCAAACTCCAAATATACAGCAGCAGGCATCGTCAGGGGGCTTAGATCGAACCCACGACCTCCTGTATATAAGGCGAGGTAGTAAACATCTCCACGGGGAGAGAGAGAGAGACGCGCAAATTCCAAATATACAGCAGCAGGCATCGTCAGGATCGGGATCGAACCCACGACTTCCTGGATCCCAGGCGAGGTAGTTAACATCTCATAGCCACCGTGATGATGTTGATGATGATGAGAGAGAGACACGCAAACTCCAAATATACAGCAGCAGGCATCGTCAGGGTCGGGATCGAACTCACGTATTCCTGTATCCCAGGCGAGGTAGTAAACATCTGCTAGCCACCGTGATGATGATGATGATGAGAGAGAGACACGCAAACTCCAAATACACAGCAGCAGGCATCGTCAGGGTCAGGATCGAACCCACGACCTCCTGTATCCCAGGCGAGGTAGTTAACTTCTCCTAGCCACCGTGATGATGATGATGAGAGAGAGACACGCAAACTCCAAATATACAGCAGCAGGCATCGTCAGAATCGGGATCGAACTCACGACCTCCTGGATCCCAGGCGAGGTAGTTAACATCTCCTAGCCACGGTGATGTTGATGATGATGAGAGAGAGACACGCAAACTCCAAATATACAGCAGCAGGCATCGTCAGGGGCTTAGATCGAACCCACGTATTCCTGTATCCCAGGCGAGGTAGTAAACATCTCCTAGCCACCATGATGATGATGATGATGAGAGAGAGACACGCAACTCCAAATATACAGCAGCAGGCATCGTCAGGGTCAGGATCGAACCCACGACCTCCTGTATCCCAGGCGAGGTAGTAAACATCTCCTAGCCACCATGATGATGATGATGAGAGAGAGACACGCAAACTCCAAATATACAGCAGCAGGCATCGTCAGGGTCGGGATCGAACCCACGACCTCCTGTATCCCAGGCGAGGTAGTTAACATCTCCTAGCCACCATGATGATGATGATGAGAGAGAGACACGCAAACTCCAAATATACAACAGCAGGCATCGTCAGGGTCGGGATCGAACTCACGACCTCCTGTATATAAGGCGAGGTAGTTAACATATCCTAGCCACCGTGATGATGATGATGATGAGAGAGAGACACGCAAACTCCAAATATACAGCAGCAGGCATCGTCAGGGTCGGGATCGAACCCACGACCTCCTGCATACCAGGCGAGGTAGTTAACATCTCCTAGCCACCGTGATGATGATGATGAGAGAGAGACACGCAAACTCCAAATATACAGCAGCAGGCATCGTCTGGGTCTGGATCTAACCCACGACCTCCTGGATCCCAGGCGAGGTAGTTAACATCTCCTAGCCACCGTGATGATGTTGATGATGATGAGAGAGAGACACGTAAACTCCAAATATACAGCTGCAGGCATCGTCAGGGTCGGGATCGAACTCACGACCTCCTGTATATAAGGCGAGGTAGTTAACATATCCTAGCCACCGTGATGATGATGATGATGATGAGAGAGAGACACGCAGACTCCAAATATACAGCAGCAGGCATCGTCAGGGTCGGGATCGAACCCACGACCTCCTGCATACCAGGCGAGGTAGTTAACATCTCCTAGCCACCGTGATGATGATGATGAGAGAGAGACACGCAAACTCCAAATATACAGCAGCAGGCATCGTCAGGGTCGGGATCGAACCCACGACCTCCTGCATACCAGGCGAGGTAGTTAACATCTCCTAGCCACCGTGATGATGATGAGAGAGAGACACGCAAACTCCAAATATACATCAGCAGGCATCGTCAGGGTCGGGATCGAACCCACGACCTCCTGTACACCAGGCGAGGTAGTTAACATCTCCTAGCCACCGTGATGATGATGATGATGAGAGAGAGACACGCAAACTCCAAATATACAGCAGCAGGCATCGTCAGGGTCGGGATCGAACCCACGACCTCCTGCATACCAGGCGAGGTAGTTAACATCTCCTAGCCACCGTGATGATGATGAGAGAGAGAGACACGCAAACTCCAAATATACAGCAGCAGGCATCGTCAGGGTCGGGATCGAACCCACGACCTCCTGCATACCATGCGAGGTAGTTAACATCTCCTAGCCACCGTGATGATGATGAGAGAGAGACACGCAAACTCCAAATATACAGCAGCAGGCATCGTCAGCGTCGGGATCGAACCCACGACCTCCTGTACACCAGGCGAGGTAGTTAACATCTCCTAGCTACCGTGATGATGATGAGAGAGAGACACGCAAACTCCAAATATACAGCAGCAGGCATCGTCAGGGTCGGGATCGAACCCACGTATTCCTGTATCCCAGGCGAGGTAGTAAACATCTCCTAGCCACCGTGATGATGATGATGATGAGAGAGAGACACGCAAACTCCAAATACACAGCAGCAGGCATCGTCAGGGTCAGGATCGAACCCACGACCTCCTGTATCCCAGGCGAGGTAGTTAACTTCTCCTAGCCACCGTGATGATGGGAGAGAGAGAGACACGCAAACTCCAAATATACAGCAGCAGGCATCGTCAGAATCGGGATCGAACCCACGACCTCCTGGATCCCAGGCGAGGTAGTTAACATCTCCTAGCCACGGTGATGTTGATGATGATGAGAGAGAGACACGCAAACTCCAAATATACAGCAGCAGGCATCGTCAGGGCTTAGATCGAACCCACGTATTCCTGTATCCCAGGCGAGGTAGTAACATCTCCTAGCCACCATGATGATGATGATGAGAGAGAGACACGCAAACTCCAAATATACAGCAGCAGGCATCGTCAGGGTCGGGATCGAACCCACGACCTCCTGTATCCCAGGCGAGGTAGTTAACATCTCCTAGCCACCATGATGATGATGCTGATGATGATGAGAGAGAGACACGCAAACTCCAAATATACAACAGCAGGCATCGTCAGGGTCGGGATCGAACTCACGACCTCCTGTATATAAGGCGAGGTAGTTAACATCTCCTAGCCACCGTGATGATGATGATGATGAGAGAGACACGCAAACTCCAAATATACAGCAGCAGGCATCGTCAGGGTCGGGATCGAACCCACGACCTCCTGCATACCAGGCGAGGTAGTTAACATCTCCTAGCCACCGTGATGATGATGATGAGAGAGAGACACGCAAACTCCAAATATACAGCAGCAGGCATCGTCATGGGTCTGGATCTAACCCACGACCTCCTGGATCCCAGGCGAGGTAGTTAACATCTCCTAGCCACCGTGATGATGTTGATGATGATGAGAGAGAGACACGTAAACTCCAAATATACAGCTGCAGGCATCGTCAGGGTCGGGATCGAACTCACGACCTCCTGTATATAAGGCGAGGTAGTTAACATATCCTAGCCACCGTGATGATGATGATGATGAGAGAGAGACACGCACACTCCAAATATACAGCAGCAGGCATCGTCAGGGTCGGGATCGAACCCACGACCTCCTGCATACCAGGCGAGGTAGTTAACATCTCCTAGCCACCGTGATGATGATGATGAGAGAGAGACACGCAAACTCCAAATATACAGCAGCAGGCATCGTCAGGGTCGGGATCGAACCCACGACCTCCTGCATACCAGGCGAGGTAGTTAACATCTCCTAGCCACCGTGATGATG
The DNA here is from genome assembly GCF_015708825.2 of Lethenteron reissneri. Lineage (NCBI taxonomy): Eukaryota > Metazoa > Chordata > Hyperoartia > Petromyzontiformes > Petromyzontidae > Lethenteron > Lethenteron reissneri. Next base: position 2,962,865 of record NC_083840.1, read on the forward strand.
ATGAGAGAGAGACACGCAAACTCCAAATATACATCAGCAGGCATCGTCAGGGTCGGGATCGAACCCACGACCTCCTGTACACCAGGCGAGGTAGTTAACATCTCCTAGCCACCGTGATGATGATGATGATGAGAGAGAGACACGCAAACTCCAAATATACAGCAGCAGGCATCGTCAGGGTCGGGATCGAACCCACGACCTCCTGCATACCAGGCGAGGTAGGTAACATCTCCTAGCCACCGTGATGATGATGAGAGAGAGAGACACGCAAACTCCAAATATACAGCAGCAGGCATCGTCAGGGTCGGGATCGAACCCACGACCTCCTGCATACCAGGCGAGGTAGTTAACATCTCCTAGCCACCGTGATGATGATGAGAGAGAGACACGCAAACTCCAAATATACAGCAGCAGGCATCGTCAGGGTCGGGATCGAACCCACGACCTCCTGTACACCAGGCGAGGTAGTTAACATCTCCTAGCTACCGTGATGATGATGAGAGAGAGACACGCAAACTCCAAATATACATCAGCAGGCATCGTCAGGGTCGGGATCGAACCCACGACCTCCTGTACACCAGGCGAGGTAGTTAACATCTCCTAGACACCGTGGCGCCCTTGATTAAATTTTGATTCAATGACGGGAAAATCGAACTCGCCTTAAACAACTACAAACTTTGTGAAGCAAACACACACAGACGCCGCGCTCTGTCTTGCACTTTAAATGCATTACCCACGGTAATTCAATAATAATAAAAAAAAACACGATATGTATCCGCAAATGGCATGCGCGTGGTCGATTTGTCATCGTTCCAGAGCAGGCGATGCCTGCTGCTCTGGGTTGCAACGGTTGCCACCATCCCCTATCACTAGGGGTAGTGGTCGGGGTTGGGGTAGTGACAGGGGTAGTGATGGGGGTTGTGGTAGTGATAGGAGTAGTGGTAGGGGTTGTGATAGTGGTTGTGATAGGGGTAGTGGTAATTATAGGGGTAGTGATAGGGGTAGTAACAGGGGTAGTGATAGTGACAGGGGTAGTGATAGGGGTAGTGATAGGGGTAGTGGTAATTATAGGGGTAGTGATAGGGGTAGTGATAGGGGTAGTAACAGGGGTAGTGATAGTGACAGGGATAGTGATTGGGGTAGTGATAGGGGTAGTGGTAATGATAGGGGTAGTGATAGGGGTAGTAACAGGGGTAGTGATAGTGACAGGGGTAGTGATTGGGGTAGTGATAGGGGTAGTGGTAATGATAGGGGTAGTGATAGGGGTAGTAACAGGGGTAGTGATAGTGACAGGGGTAGTGATAGGGGTAGTGGTAATGATAGGGGTAGTGATAGGGGTCGTGATAGGGGTAGTAATAGGGGTTGGGGTAGTGACAGGGGTAGTGATAGTGGTTGGGGTAGTGACAGGGGTAGTGATAGGGGTAGTGATAGTGGTTGGGGTAGTGACAGGGGTAGTGATAGGGGTAGTGATAGTGGTTGGGGTAGTGATAGGGGTAGTGATAGGGGTAGTGACAGGGGTAGTGATAGGGGTAGTGATAGGGGTTGGGGTAGTGACAGGGGAAGTGATAGGGGTAGTGATAGTGGTTGGGGTAGTGACAGGGGTAGTGATAGGGGTTGGGGTAGTGATAGGGGTAGTGATAGGGGTAGTGATAGGGGTTGGGGTAGTGGCAGGGGTAGTGATAGGGGTAGTGATAGGGGTTGGGGTAGTGACAGGGGTAGTGATAGGGGTAGTGATAGTGGTTGGGGTAGTGACAGGGGTAGTGATAGGGGTTTGGGTAGTGATAGGGGTAGTGGTAATGACAGGGGTAGTGATAGGGGTAGTGATAGTGGTTGGGGTAGTGACAGGGGTAGTGATAGGGGTAGTGATAGTGGTTGGGGTAGTGATAGGGGTAGTGATAGGGGTAGTGATAGGGGTAGTGATAGGGGTTGGGGTAGTGACAGGGGTAGTGATAGGGGTAGTGATAGTGGTTGGGGTAGTGATAGGGGTAGTGATAGGGGTAGTGACAGGGGTAGTGATAGGGGTAGTGATAGTGGTTGGGGTAGTGACAGGGGTAGTGATAGGGGCCGTGATAGGGGTAGTGATAGTGGTTGGGGTAGTGATAGGGGTAGTGATAGGGGTAGTGACAGGGGTAGTGATAGGGGTAGTGATAGTGGTAATGATAGGGGTTGTGATAGTGGTTGGGGTTGTCCTGCTGGTAGCTGGGGTGTGGGGCAGGGGGTAGTAGCAGCAGCAGCAGAGGGTGGTGTTGACTCTGGACTTGTTGTTGTTGTCTCGTTGAATGTTGTGGTGAATCTTCGGTGGTGGTGGCGTGGGGTTTACAATTTGGGAGGGTGGAGGAGGGGCGGAAATGATTTTCTCCCCCAATCTCCCAACCGTTGACACCCCCGAAATTAGTAAGATCTATGTTGACTTAAAACTTTCGCAACTCCAAGAATTCATATTGTTGGTTCTGTCGGTAAAGCCACGTAGATAGAAAGGAAAAAGTAAAATAATAAAATGAATCCTAAGTTTTTTAAAAAATAAAGAATAAAAATAGTGAAATATATTTATTAAAATTAAATACAAATAATACATTTTAAATAATAAAGGAAAAAAAACCACGACGTTTCGATGGCACCACAAGTGCTCTTCATCTACGTGACTTTAGCGAAATAACCAAGAATCTTATAATAGTATTATCTCGATATTCACTCGAGATAATTATACATTTGAAGGTCTTTTATTTCTTTAACAACTGTCATTATTGCGTAAGAAAAAATATTTTTTTTTTTTCCTGGGTAGAAAGTGTTATTCTCTAATTGCTAACGTCTCAAAAGTACAGAAAGTGACTATTGTTACCCACAAACGTTGCTTTTGTGTGATCAGGACAATGACATTTTAAAATATCCCAATTGTCAGTGAGAAAACGTGGTGTGCATGTGTGTCATTCCTTCACGTCAAATCCTGGTCACAAAAGCAAAGTTTGTTTGGGAACAAAGCCATTTCTATGCCTTTGAGGCATAAGCAATTAGAAAACAACACTTATTACCCAGGATCAAACATTGTGTTACATATTTTTCGATTTAAAGCTTTCGTGACTGCAGGGATTCATCTTATTGGTTCTTTCTGTAAAGTCATGTAGAAGGGAAGTAATAAAATAATAAAAATAAAACATAATAAAATCAAATAATTCTCACGAATGAGAGGCGTCGTATTTAATGAAACATAAAATCTTGAAACTTCACAAATTTACCAACGCCCCATGACCCCCCCCCCCGCTTATCCCCCCTCGCCCCCCCGCCCCGCCCCCCCACCCCCCACTATATTGTGCCCCCACCCTTCCCCCATCTGGGACAACTTTAAATCTTCTCGAACCTACGGCTCTGCCTGGGTGTGAAAGTGACTTCGATTCTCAAACAACCACCACCACCACCAGCACCGCCGCCTCCAACAACAACAACAACAACCGCCATTCGCCACTAAGCGACGGTGACGTCACCACGCCGCTTGTGCCAGGCTAGGTGCACGTTGAGGCTACGTGAAGTGTCGAACGCCCGCTGGGCAGGAGGGTCACGGGGCAGAGGTTTAAAAACGGGTTTTGATTCCTTACCCGTACCCGTACCCGGCCGCACCACGGTCGTAAACGGGTACCCGTTCCCTACCCGTACCCGTACCCTACCCGAAATGAGTCACAAACCGTTACTCACCAGTGACTCACGGCCTACCCGTACCCGTACCCTACCCGAAATGAGTGACAAACGGTGACTCACCAGTGACTCACGGCCTACCCGTACCCGGCCGAACCAGGGTCGCAAACGGGTACCCGTACCGGTACCCGGCCGGGTATGGGTAGCCGGGTATCGGGTAAGGTACGGGTATCGGGTAGGGTACGGGTATCGGGTAGGGTACGGGTATCGGGTACCCGGTTGCGACCTCTGGTTAACGGGGCAGACCCAGCAGGTGCCACGGGTCGACTGACTGATATGACTGAGATGACTGGCTGATGCACCACCTGTACCACCGCCTGTACCACCACCACCACCTCTACTATCGTTGATGGTGGATTATTAATATTATCAGAGTTGTTGTTGTTGTTCCACGTGAGCTATGATGGGTCTCGTCCAGAAATAATTTTGCAAACCCCCCAAAAAAACATGATTTTTCACGCACCTCCCCCCCACCCCACCCCAACCACGTATCCATCACGATCGCTATTATTATCATGGGCGCGTGTTCCCTTTAATTTGTCTCCCTCGGTCCTAAACTTCATAGATTTGGTGTCACATCGATAATTTGGCGGCGAGGGAGGCCCTCTCTAACCTAACCCATCCCCCCCACACACCACCACCACCACCCCCGACTGCCCGATCAATGAGCACGCCGAACTAATATTTTCAATCCGCTAGTTCAAGGGTCACGGCGAATCGAGTGAAGCGTTCGCCATCGCTCCTGAATATGACAGCCGAGATTGCACACGTGGATTCACGTGGGCACACGGTGAGGAATGGGAGCCGAGGTTCAGTAATCTATTTAAGCCGACTTAAACCTACGAACATTTTATTTTATTTGATCAAATAAGGCCCAAGACACACTCACACATATGACAGGCATGAGGGTCGGATTCGAACCCACGACCTCCTGTATACCAGGCGAGGTTGTTAACATCTCCTAGCCACCGTGATGATGATGAGAGAGAGAGACACGCAAACTCCAAATATATAGCAGCGGGCGTCAGGGTCGGGATCGAACCCACGACCTCCTGTACACCAGGCGAGGTAGTTAACATCTCCTATCCTCCGTGATGATGATGATGAGAGAGAGAGACACGCAAACTCCAAATATACAGCAGCAGGCGTCAGGGTCGGGATCGAACGCACGACCTCCTGCACACCAGGCGAGGTAGTTAACATACCCTGGCCACCGTAATGATGATGATGACAGAGAGAGACACGCAAACTCCAAATCTACAGCAGCAGGCGTCAGGGTCAGGATCGAACCCACGACCTCCTGCACACCAGGCGCGGTAGTTAACATCTCCTAGCCACGTGATGATGATGAGAGAGAAAGACACGCAAACTCCAAATATACAGCAGCAGGCGTCAGGGTCGGGATCGAACCCACGACCTCCTGCACACCAGGCGAGGTAGTTAACATCTCCTAGCCACCGTGATGATGAGAGAGAGAGAGACACGCAAACTCCAAATATACAACAGCAGGCGTCAGGGTCGGGCTTGAACCCACGACCTCCTGTACACCAGGCGAGGTAGTCAACATCTCCTAGCCACCGCGGGGGCCCTCACAGCGAGCCTGTGGCAGGGCACCCCTGGGGTCAATGTCACTTATGCCTGTGGAAATATCGCCCGCGTTACAAATCTCATCGTCATTGTTATCATTACTTCTGCTGCTGCTGTTGTTGTTGTTATTGATGACGACAGCTGGCCGTTCGAATCTTAAGTGATGGTGACATCACCGCCAGCGCTGTGCCTTGTAAGTCGTATGACGGATCTCCAATTCGATTAGCCAAAACCGATACGGTGTTTGCCCTCTTTTTTTAAATCCTTTATATTAAGTTCGCTTGCTTGCTTGCTTAGGACCATGCAAATCTTTCGGTCGTTTTTTAACCCACTTCCGGTGATCCAATCGAGCTGACATTTTCCACACAGACTCGTTGTGCGTGACAATTAATGTTCGTGAAAAAAATGTTCCCAAAATTTTACACTGTTTAGGACAAAAATATTATATTTAATTACCAATTGCTTAATGCTGCCATGCAATCATCTGACCCATAGGTGGCAGCCATCTCAAGCCAGAGGACGAGAGGACTCTAGCCGCCACGCATATAAAGGATTTATAGTGAAAAACTTTTTTTTACGGGTTATACTTGTTACCGGGATAATGTCCCTCCGAGCTGTGAAGCTCTGTTTATATCAGAAGCGACCTGGCTCTCAGAGAATGATAGCCTGCCGAAGTGGGATTATAATCATCATCATCATCGTCACGTGGAGATTTCTAGCAGCAGCCAAATAGTCTAAACGCGTGACGTTGATTCTACACGTGGAGGGAACAACCGGAGGACCGGGAAAAAAAAATCCACGCGACCACGGGAAGAGAGAGAGAGAGACACGCCAACTCCAAATACACAGCAGGCGTCAATGTTGGGTTAGAACCCACGACCTCCTGTACACCAGGCGAGGTAGTTAACATCTCCTAGCCACCGTGATGATGATGAGAAAGAGACACGCAAACTCCGAATATACAGCAGGCATCAGAGTCAGGATCGAACCTACGACCTCCTGTATACCAGGCGAGGTAGTTAACATCTCACCACCATGATGATGATGATGAGAGAGAGAGTGAGACACGCAAACTCCAAATATACAGCAGCAGGCGTCAGAGTCGGGATCGAACCCACGACCCCCTGTATACCAGGCGAGGTAGTTAACATCTCCTAGCCACCGTGATGATGAGAGAGAGAGACACGCAAACTCCAAATATACTGTACAGTAGGCCTCAGAGTCAGGATCAAACCTACGACCCCCTGTACACCAGGCGAGGTAGTTAACATCTCACCACCGTGATGGTGATGATGAAAGAGAGAGAGACGCAAACTCCGAATATACAGCAGGCGTCAGTCAGGATCAAACCTACGACCTCCTGTACACCAGGCGAGGTAGTTAACATCTCACCACTGTGATGATGATGAGAGAGAGAGACACGCAGACTCCAAATATACAGCAGCAGCAGGCGTCATTGTTGGGTTCGAACCCACGACCCCCTGTATACCAGGCGAGGTAGTTAACATCTCACCACCATTATGATGATGAGAGAGAGAGACGCAAACTCCGAATATACAGCAGCAGCAGGCGTCATAGTCGGGATCAAACCTACGGCCTCCTGTACACCCGGCGAGGTAGTTAACATATCCTAGCCACCGTGATGATCATGAGAGAGAGAGACACGCAAACTCCAATTATACAGCAGGCGTCAGCGTCGGGATCGAACCCACGATCATTTGTATGCCAGGCGAGGTAGTTAACATTTCCTAGCCACCGTGATGATGATGAGAGAGAGAGACACGCAAACTCCGAATATACAGCAGGCGTCATTGTTGGGTTCGAACCCACGATCCTCTGTATACCAGGCGAGGTAGTTAACATTTCCTAGCCACCGTGATGATGATGAGAGAGATACACAAACTCCAAATAGACAGCAGCAGGCGTCAGGATCGGCATCGAACCAACGACCCTCTGCACACCAGGCGAGGTAGTTAACATCTCCTAGCCACCCATGGCTCTCCTATTACTGTCACGATCTCCCCCCCCCACCGCCCCCCGCTGTGGTTTGAAATGTGTGTAAGTTTTAATTAACCAAGCGTTTTAATTATGTCTCACGCTGCCCCGACCCACGTGTCCATTGCTAATGGAGTGACAGAATCTCTCCCCTTTGAATATAAAATAACATCCTACGCAACACGCGCTCCGGCTCATTATTTCCACGTCTTTACACGACCGAAGCTTAATAGCATTAACAATGTAATAACTAATTTCTAAATAGTAGTAATTGAAATGGAGCATGTCAGCCTCCATAAGTCGGTAATAATTGTTATTTATTTATTAACGCTCGGGTGCGAGCTGGATTTTAATTTTTTTCAACAAAATGTTGGTAGCACGGATGGTAAAAACAACATCTCGTGTGTGTGTGTGTGTATATAATATATTTATTTTAATATTGCTCGCAAGAAAGAAGACATGTAAATCTTCAAAAGGTGTTTCCGTGTGGTTATGACTTCATTAGAATTTTAATTACTCTGATTTTTTAGTGTGTGTTTGCTGGAGGTTTGGAAGCGATGTTTTAAGGGGGTAAAAAAAAAAATTTCATTAAATATATTTGCGTTTGTGTGTGTGCGTTATTAATTTTATTACTGTGGCTGAGCATAGCAGGAAGGACAGAGAAAGTATATTTGCACTTCAAACATTGGGCAGAATACGCTTTAGAATTCTCAAAAAGCTACATGCTGTGAGCGGGTTTCGTGATGTCATTTTATTTTTAGTGTAAATTCATGTTCATTTTTTCAGCTAAATTAATATCTTTTTTTTTGGTTTGTTGGCTCGAGTTGAGAGGGAGAAAAAAATCGGCTCGGATCAAAAAGTCGATTTTATCCCGCGATATGAGAGAAAAAAAGTAAAAAAAATAGATACGTATCAAAGCAAAAATGATTTTTTTTGACATGCCATATTCATTTTGTAGCAATTGTAATGCAATCATATTTTGCTTCTCTCTCGCAACGAGAGTAATCAGAACGACGACACGAAATCAAAAGGAATACGTATAATAACACTGCAATGATGAACGCTCGCGAAATATCATGATCAAAGTAGCAGCCGTGCTACATTTGCGAATGGCTTCAATGCGGTAGTGAAAAAATAAAATGAAAGGATAAATATTCTTAGGTTTTTTCGGTAAAGTCACCAGGTAGGTAAAAATATTAAAAAGTAAAATAAAATAAAAATCACGACGTTTCGGAGGCAACACAAGCTTCCGTCTTAATTATATAAACGGAGTGGTAGCTCCTGTAATCTCTCATTCACTTGATGCGGCTGTCGTGGCTGTGACGGTTCCACCTGAAGACGGAAGCTTGTGTTGCCTCCGAAACGTCGTGATTTTTATTTTATTTTACGTTTCAATGTTTTACCTACCTGGTGACTTTACTGAAAAAACCTAAGAATATGAATCATTGCAGTCACGAAAGCTTCAAATCTAGAATGAAATGATAAAGGTACAGCACTGAAAATTCTCAAACTCAGCAAATTTTTTTCCCGTTACCATTTAAAGGCCCCCCACTGCGCACACGATGTTATTGTTTTTAAATCCTTTATATTAAGTTCGCTTGCTTGCTTGCGTGCTTGCGTGCTTGCTTGCTTGCTTAGGACCGTGCAAATCTTTCGGTCGTTTTTTAACCCACTTCCCGTGATCCAATCGAGCTGACATTTCCACACAGACTCGTTGTGCGTGACAATTTATTTTCGTAAAAAAAATGTTCCAAAATTTTACACTGTTTAGGGAATTTTTTTTTTACAATATTTAATTACCAATTGCTTAATGGTGGCAGACAATTATCTGACCCAAAGGTGGCAGCCATCTCAAGCCAGAGGACGAGAGGACTCTAGCCGCCCGTTTCATGATGACGCAAATGTTGACTAACCACATGGCATGAAATCCCTGCCCCTACGCTGTACAATGGAGATTATTTATAGAGCAGTTCAATTGAAGCCGCCAGGTTCTTGAAAGTGGTAAAACGGGTCAACGCTAGTGCCCTCTGGAATATACGGGGCATGTCAACAGGTGATCTTACATGTAAAGGATTTATAGTGAAAAACTTTGTTTTTACGGGTAAATTTTTTTCAGAAGGGACCCTGACTGTCACAAATCATTAAAAGCTTCACAAGAAGTGGCTCGTCGCCAACATGTAGATACGAATGGCGGCAAGTCAAAATCTCCAAACGACCGATGTAGATTCTAAATGTGAAATGGGAGACCCAGGGGCCACGGGAAAAATTCCACGCAGCCGCACACGTGAACAACGCTGCCCGCTTTAAAGCTTTCGTGACTGCAGGGATTCATCTTCTTGGTTCTTTCGGTAAAGTCGGTAAAGTCATAACGAAGAAGGGAAATAATAAAAGAATAAAAATATAAAACAATGAATGTTTTATTATTTTTTAATTCTAGATTTGAAGCTTTCGTGACTGCAAGGATTCATACTCTTAGGTTTTTTCGGTAAAGTCACGTAGAAGGGAAATAATAAAATAATAAACTGCGTCATTTACATCATCAACATCATCAACATCATCATCATTAACATCAACATCATCATCAACATCATCATCAACATCATCATCATCAACATCATCAACATCTACATCATCAACATCATCATCTTTTTTCGATTTAAAGCTTTCTTGACTGCAGGGATTCATCTTCTTGGTTCTTTCGGTAAAGTCACGTAGAATGGAAATAATAAAATAATAAAAATAAAACAAAATAATTCTCACGACTTTTCGGCCACAACGCAAGCAGCCGTCCTCAGGTGAAGACCAGGTCTGTCATTCAGACGCTGTCTCCCCGACAGACCTGTTCTTCACATGAGGACGGCTGCTTGCGTTGTGGCCGAAACGTCGTGAGAATTATTTTATTACGCTTTATTTTTATTATTTTATTATTTCCATTCTACGTGACTTTACCGAGAGAACCAAGAAGATGAATCCCTGCAGTCACGAAAGCTTTAAATCGATATTTTATTTCAATTATTATTTCTATAATTTTTATTATTTTATTATTTACCTTCTACGTGATGACTTTACCGAAAGAACCAAGAGGATGAATCCCCACACAAAGTCGCTCGCTCCGTCCCTCCTGGTGGTCGAGATGCACGCATGACACACGCATGACACACGCATGACACACGCATGACACACGCATGACACACGCATGACACACGCACGGACGGCGCAGGTGCACGCACGACTCACGCTGTCGTTGTAAACAAACCTCGTGGTGATTGTTTCAATGTCCGCTCACCCCCCCCCCCACTCCTCCTCCTCCTCTCACGCAACTCGGAGCTTTGTCCACGAGAAGGTGGTCATTGCATCCAGCATCATCGGACAATTCGCCAGAATTGCCCGATGATGCTGGATGCAATTACCAGCGAAACGTCGTACTACTCAAAAATTTTAAATGTTGTGGTTTCACGCTTCAACACACCGGTGGGTTAAAGCAGTGAACTATAAACATAATAAGATAATTCTCACGACGTTTCGGAGAATGATTTTATTATGTTTTATTTTTATTATTTTGTTACTTCCCTTCTACGTGACTTTGCCGAAAAAACCAAGAAGATGAATCCCTGCAGTCACGAAAGCTTTAAATCGAAATTTATTTGTCTTTTGTCAACGGGACACTTTTTTTTTACTGATTGGGCCGTGTCGGGTGGTGGAGAGTTACGACACATTTATAAATAATAACGCGGCGATCTAAACCCAAAAACGTTGATTATGAATAATATTGGTCGCGAAAGCCTCCCACGTGTTCAACTGAGAAGGTGAGAGTTAGGTAGGAGAGGTGGGAGGAAGGGTGGGGAAAAGGGGGGTAAGAAGAGATCCCAACCGGGTACCCGATACCCGTACCCTACCCGATACCCGGCTACCCGTACCCGGCCGGGTACGGGTACGGGTAGGCCGTGAGTCACTGGTGAGTCACCGTTTGTCGCTCATTTCCCAACGTCTTGTCTCTTCTCACAATTCAAGTTCCTAGAATCAACCCACCCGCGCCTGCAACGTGGCTTCATCCCAGAGGTCGCAATCAGGTACCCGATACCCGTACCCTGCCGGGTACCGGTACGGGTAGGGTACGGGTACGGGTAGCCGTTTGCGACCCTGGTGCGGCCGGGTACGGGTACGGGTAGGCCGTGAGTCACTGGTGAGTCACCGTTTGTCACTCATTTCGGGTAGGGTACGGGTACGGGTAGGGAACGGCTACCCGTACCTAGCCGGGTACGGGTACGGGTAGGCCGTGAGTCACTGGTGAGTCACCGTTTGTCACTCATTTCGGGTACGGGTACGGGTAGGGAACGGGAACCCGTACCTAGCCGGGTACGGGTACGGGTAGCCCGCGAGTCACTGGTGAGTCACCGTTTGTCACTCATTTCGGGTGGGGTACGGGTACGGGTAGGGAACGGGAACCCGTACCTGGCCGGGTACGGGTACCCATTTGCGACCCTGGTGCGGCCGGGTACGGGTACGGGTAAGGAATCAAAACCCGTTTTGCGACCTCTGGGGGCAAGGCACCCCCCCTGCCCCCCCCTGCCCCCCCTCCACGCTACGGGCGGCTGTCACGTGGAGTTACGGCTCAGGCAGGAGGAGGAGGGGGGGTGTAGCTGGGGTTGGGGCTCAGTCTCTCGCCATCCTCACATATCGACGCCCTTTCTCGCCAAAAGATCCACGGCCGCACTCAGGGAGGCCGTGGCGGGCGGATGAGATGTGGATATTGAGAATGGGGGCAGAGTGAAAAACGACAGCTGAAAGAATGTGTGTTTATATATATTTTTTTATTTTTTTTACTTAAACCACCATCGGACCCGACAACTCCCATCCATCCACTGTCTCTGAGATCAATTTCAAGATTGTGCTTCGTTGTCGTTAAGATCTTGCAGAGAGCATGGTGCCTGCCTCCATCTCCCCTCTCCTCTCACTCCACTCCCCTCCACGCACTCTCCTGCCTCTCCCATCGCATCTCACTCTACTACCCTCCACGCTCTCTCCTGCCTCTCCCCTCTCATCTCACTCCACTCCCCTCCACACACTCTCCTACCTCTCCCCTCTCATCTCACTCTACTCCCCTCCACGCACTCTCCTGCCTCTCCCCTCTCATCTCATCTCATTCCCCTCCACGCACTCGCCTGCCTCTCCCCTCTCATCTCACTCCACTCCCCTCCACGCACTCTCCTGCCTCTCCCCTCTCATCTCACTCCACTCCCCTCCACGCACTCTCCTGCCTCTCCCCTCTCATCTCACTCCACTCCCCTCCACGCTCTCTCCTGCCTCTCCCCTCTCATCTCACTCCACTCCCCTCCACGCTCTCTCCTGCCTGTCCCATCTCATCTCACTCTACTCCCCTCCACGCACTCTCCTGCCTCTCCCATCTCATTTCACTCTACTCCCCTCCACGCACTCTCCTGCCTCTCCCCTCTCATCTCACCTCATTCCCCTCCACGCACTCGCCTGCCTCTCCCCTCTCATCTCTCTCCCCTCTCATCTCACTCCACTCCCCTCCACGCACTCTCCTGCCTCTCCCCTCTCATCTCACTCCACTCCCCTCCACGCACTCTCCTGCCTCTCCCCTCTCATCTCACTCTACTCCCTTCCACGCTCTCTCCTGCCTCTCCCCTCTCATCTCACTCCACTCCCCTCCACGCACTCTCCTGCCTCTCCCCTCTCATCTCACTCCACTCCTCTCCACGCTCTCTCCTGCCTCTCCCCTCTCATCTCACTCCACTCCCCTCCACGCTCTCTCCTGCCTCTCCCCTCTCATCTCACCTCATTCCCCTCCACGCACTCGCCTGCCTCTCCCCTCTCATCTCACTCCACTCCCCTCCACGCACTCTCCTACCTCTCCCCTCTCATCTCACTCCACTCCCCTCCACGCACTCTCCTACCTCTCCCCTCTCATCTCACTCCACTCCCCTCCACGCTCTCTCCTGCCTCTCCCCTCTCATCTCACCTCATTCCCCTCCACGCACTCGCCTGCCTCTCCCATCTCATCTCACTCCACTCCCCTCCACGCACTCTCCTGCCTCTCCCCTCTCATCTCACTCCACTCCCCTCCACGCACTCTCCTGCCTCTCCCCTCTCATCTCACTCTACTCCCCTCCACGCACTCTCCTGCCTCTCCCCTCTCATCTCACTCCACTCCCCTCCACGCACTCTCCTGCCTATCCCCTCTCATCTCGCTCCACTCCCCTCCACGCTCTCTCCTGCCACTCCCCTCTCATCTCACTCCACTCCCCTACACGCACTCTCCTGCCTCTCCCCTCTCATCTCACTCCACTCCCCTCCACGCATTCTCCTGCCTCTCCCCTCTCATCTCTCTCTACTCCCCTCCACGCACTCTCCTGCCTCTCCCCTCTCATCTCACTCCACTCCCCTCCACGCACTCTCCTGCCTCTCCCCTCTCATCTCACTCCACTCCCCTCCACGCACTCTCCTGCCTCTCCCCTCTCATCTCACTCCACTCCCCTCCACGCACTCTCCTGCCTCTCCCCTCTCATCTCGCTCTATTCCCCTCCACGCACTTTCCTGCCTCTCCCCTCTCATCTCACTCCACTCCCCTCCACGCACTCTCATGCCACTCCACTCTCATCTCACTCCACTACCCCTCCACGCACTCTCCTACCTCTCCCCTCTCATCTCACTCCACTCCCCTCCACGCACTCTCATGCCACTCCACTCTCATCTCACTCCACTACCCCTCCACGCACTCTCCTGCCTCTCCCCTCTCATCTCACTCTACTCCCCTCCACGCACTCTCCTGCCTCTCCCCTCTCATCTCACTCTACTCCCCTCCACGCACTCTCATGCCACTCCACTCTCATCTCACTCTACTCCCCCTCCACGCAATCATCATCATCATCAATATTCCATAATACAGGGTTTTTTTATGGGTTAGATCGTGATCTACCGAGATTCCATAATAGATCGTGATCTAACCAAAAAAAAAACTGTATTATGGATGATATTGGTCGTGAAAACCTGCTCCGGGTTAAACCGATAATCCAGATTGAAAACGGACTTATTTAGTTTCACACGTTGGATTTCGCGATCAATATCATCCATAATAGAGTTTTTGGGGGGGCTTAGACCCCCCCCCACCACTTTGCGCAAGAGCTTAGAAGCTTGGCCACCACATCTACGCCTCTCTGTAAGGAACGAAACAGGTGGACTTCCACACAAATCTGGCTGTCGCCTAATGAAGCTGGTTGTAATTACTGGCGAAACGTCGGACTCAGATTGTAAATGTTGTGGCTTGGCTCTCCAACACACAACCGGGTGTGCTGTACTAGTATACTACACTATACACTACACTATATACTACACCATGCATTACACTATACACTACACTATGCATTACACTATACACTACACTATACACTACACTATATACTAGTGCTGTACTAGTATACTACACTATACACTACACTATGCATTACACTATACACTACACTATACACTACACTATACACTAGTGCTGTACTAGTATACTACACTATACACTACACTATACACTAGTGCTGTACTAGTATACTACACTATACACTACACTATACACTACACTATATACTACACTATACACTACACTATACACAAGTGCTGTACTAGTATACTACACTATACACTACACTATATACTACACTATACAAGCTGTACTAGTATACTACACTATGCACTACACTATACACTACACTATACACTACACTATACACTACTAGGCACTACACTATACACTACACTACACACTACACTACACACTACTATACACTACACTATACACTACACTATACACTACACACTACACTACTATAAACTACACTACACATTACACTACACTATACACTACACTACACACTACACTATACACTACACTATACACTACACTATACACTACACTACACACTACACCATACATTACACTATACACTACACTATACATTACACTATACACTACACTATACACTACACTACACTATACACTACACTATACAAGCTGTACTAGTATACTACACTATATACTACACTATACACTACACTATACACTACACTATACACTACCCTATACACTATACACTACACTACACACTAGTGCTGTACTAGTGACGAATTGGCCACGTTCAGTTTACGTGACAACCCTCACTAGTTGGCTGTGTCTGTTGGTGGCGGTTTTTCAACGACGCATTGATACATTTGAAGTATGGGAATTGACGGCAGGAACTTCTTGACGGGTAACACACTTTTATTAAATCCTTTAGGTATCACAATACAACGTGTGGTCTCTCTTCTTCCTCCGACACACTCCACTAATCTCGTGTAAGCTCTAGGCCTCTGGCTACACCCGATACACTGGACTCGTGTAGACCCTATGCCTCTGGCTACACACAATATACCCGACTCGTGTAAGCCCTATGCCTCTGGCTACACAATACACTCGACTCGTGTAAGCCCTATGCCCTGGCTACACATAGTACATTCGGCTCGTGTAGACCTATGGCTACACCCACTACACTCGCCTCTGGGTTACACAGAGTCCCGGTCCCCTTAGGACAGCGGGGCTAGGTACCGCAGGGCTCTAGGTCTTCATCCCCGTCTTCCTTCTTCGCTGGTTACACACTGCCCTTACGCCTGTGTGCATCCCCTTTTATAGCCCCTGCTCACGAGGGACGGAGCTGATGCGGCGTCGACGTGAGCGTCGTTCCTTAATGACCCAATCACGACGCACTCTCTCTCAGCGCGTCACCGCCCACAGCCAATCGGTACCCCGTAACCCACGACCCCGCGCTGACCCCTGATCCTCCACCGTCAGCGCGCGTCACCACCTACACAGCCAATCATCACGCACTGTGCATACGATCCTTAATCCCAGCGCGTATCACCTCTACATCACCCCCTCCCACATAGCTTGCAGCCGGCCCGGCTGTTAACCTACAACACAACATAACGCAACGCAGTAATAAAGAACTCCACATCCCAGTGTGCCCCGTAACACAACAACAACAACATAACACAACCTTAAATATGAAGCAATATACAGCCCGACGAACAACACAATAAAAGCGAACACCGTAAAACGAACGCGCCAAGTGTCACTGTGACCCACGCAGTGCCGAGGCGCTCCGGCTGCCTCGACTCCGCACGTGGTAGGTTACACAAAGTAGCGCGACCTAGCGCGAGTCCGTCTGGCCGGTCCGTCGTATGGAACGGGACGTTGGCGACCGTCCGGTGTCTCCGGCAGCTCTAGACGGCACGGGTCGGGCCTGGAAGGACCGGCCCCGCCGTGAAGATCCGGCCGCCGGTGGTCGGCAGCAGTCAGTTCCGAGACACCTGGGAGCGGATCAGGCGGAGACATGTGAGGAGCAGGCAAGGACAATTCCCCCTCAGGGTCGTCGGTCACGTCACATGCTCGGCCCTCACGACACAAGGGGAAGCCATACGGAGGCGAGAACGGTTTCAGTCGGGAGGGGTGGACGTACCAACGGCGTTTCCCCCATTTTATCTGAACGCACTGGGGGCGTGCCACCCGCACGACCTCCACGGGTCCCCGCCACGGCTTCAACAATTTAGGCGACGTGGCCAAAGGTGCCTGAGGGCAATGCAGCCAGGCCTTGTCACCTGGTTCCCAATTGTGCACGGACACCTTCCGTGCCCGCAACCGCTCGTTCGCAATTTGGCGAGCCCGCGAATTAAGCCGTGCGGCCTCCCTTGCCTCTGTCAGTTTATGAATATTAAATTTAATATGCTCTGCCAATTTAGAATTAGTTCGTGGTGCGGGCAGACCCAGCTGCGTTTCCATGGGCGGGTCGGCTTCCCGACCGTACATTAGAAAAAACGGGGAAAACCCCGTAGCTGCATGGGGGGCCATTCTATACGCGGCAAGGACCCCAGGGACCTGCAGGTCCCAATCAACATGCGACTCACACACCTGCTGGCACAGCATAGAGGTCAATGTCCTGTTAAGCCTCTCCACCATCCCGTCCGTCTGCGGGTGGTACGGGGAGGTACGCACCTTTTTGGTACCCAACAGGTCGCACACCTCCTGCAGTAATTTACTCGAAAAATGTTTCCCTTGGTCAGTCAGCAAGCGTTCGGGAGCCCCCTTGTCCAGGACGTAGCCCTGGACAAAGGCGTCCGTCACAGCCGCCGCCGACTGGTTGGCGAGTGGCCACGCCATAGGCCACCGGGTAAAATATTCGACCCCCACCAACAGGTACTTATTACCCCTAGGCGTGACCGGAAAGGGCCCCAGAATATCGAGTGCAACGAGCTCGTTAGTGCGCGAGACCTGAATAGATTGCAGCGGTGGATTAGCTGCCACGGGCGGTGGTTTCCGTCTGGCGCACTCAACACAACCCTTCAGAATATTCACCACGTCACCCCCCATTCCCGGCCAATAATAGTCACGCTGAAGCAGGGCAAGCGTTTTGTTAACTCCCAAATGCAAGAGGCGTTCGTGTGCGGCCAAGACAACCTTCCCCCTCACAGCAGAAGGCACCACAATCGCATGCCGCCGGGACAAACTGTCCCATCTCATCAACAGGCCCTGCTTAAGCTCGTAGGAGCCAGTTCGGTCGTGGCTACCTTCGGAACCCTCCGTCTTTCGGCGCAATGCCAGCAGGGAGCTGTCCGCCATTTGGAGACGGCCCCACTCAATCAACGACAGTGAGAGCAGCGAGTCCTGACCCCCTGGGGTAGCGGGACCATCCCCAATTGGTGTGCTCGCGGTCGCAACCAACGCCTCCCTACCTTCCGTAACCGGAGGTTTACAGCGCGCCGATCCCGATAAGCACGCACATTTGTGACAAGGCAACAACCGCGACAGGGCATCGGCATTCGTGTGTCGCAACCCTTTACGGTACGTAGTCGTGAACTGATAGTCCTGGAGGACTTCCAACCACCGCGACAATTGGCCCGAGGGCTGGGCAACCCGTAATGAATACTGGAGCGCCGCATGGTCCGTCCGGACCGTGAAATGATGACCATAGAGATATGGCCTGAATTGTTGTACAAAAAAAACAATGGCAAGTAGTTCACGACGGGTGACGCAGTAGCGCTGCTCTGCCGGCGACAACACCCTGCTACCATAGGCGACCACCCGTTCGACCCCTCCAACGACTTGGGACAGCACTCCCCCAATGCCCGTGTTGCTAGCATCCGTGTCTAGCAAGAAGGGACTCTCAAAGTCTGGATAGCACAAGGGTGGGGCCCTTACCAAGGCGTCCCGGAGGGAGCAGAATGCAGCCTCCTCCTCCGGTCCCCACCGGAACTTCACTCCTTTTGCCGTTAGAGCGTGCAAGGGCTTTGCAATGGTGGCGAAGTGCTCAACGAATCGGCGATAATACGAAGCAAAACCGATGAAACTGCGCACGTCTGACACTGACGTGGGCGTCGGCCACGAACTGACACAGTCCGTCTTCGCAGGATCGGTAGAAATCCCCGAAGAGTCGACAATGTGACCCAAGTACCTCACGGATTTACGAAAAAGATGGCATTTGGCCGGTTTAAACTTTAATTTAGCCGATCGCATTCGCAAGAACACCCCTCTCAATCGCTGGAGGTGTTCTTCGAACGTTTTACCGAAAACAATGACATCGTCAAGGTAAATGAGGCACGTCTCCCACTGCAAGCCCGACAAAACCAATTCCATAAGACGCTGAAACGTCGCAGGAGAGGAGTGAAGTCCCATGGGTAACCGGTTAAACTGAAACAGGCCCCCTGGAGTCCGGAATGCAGTCTTAGGCTTAGACTCCTCGTCGAGTGGCAACTGCCAAAATCCGGACAATAAATCAAGAGTCGAAAAGTATCGTGCACCGGACAATGCGTCGAGAGACTCGTCCATCCTGGGGAGCGGATACGCGTCGGCCACCGAGATCTTATTCAGGCGGCGGAAATCGACGCAAAATCGCAGGGACCCGTCCTGCTTTTTAACGAGCACAATAGGTGCTCCCCAAGGACTGGAAGAAGGCGAAATAATGTCGGCTTCCAGCATATCGTTAACTGCCGACTGAACATGTTCCTTCTCAGCAGGACTCAGTCGGAAGGGATTTTGCCTGACCGGTGCCGCATCGCCCGTTTCAATGTGGTGGCGTAGCAGGTCCGTGCATCCGATATCATACTTATGTTTACTGAAGACATCCGAAAATTCAATCAGCAACCCGCGCAACGCACCCAACTGTAGCGCTGACAAATCGTCAGAGTCCGCGCACAGCATATCAATCCAATCTAGGTCCTCCTTTGATGGTACGCTATTCGTGGGGCTCGGATCAGCCTGCGCAACCAGCCTCTCCTCCGCAGGGACCCGTGCCGCGTGAGCCAGCACGGTGCCCTGCTGAATGACGGCCGGCCGCGCCCCAGCGTTTAAAACCATGACAAACGGATCCCTGTCTGCCCCAACCAAAGTGTGAGCCACCGATAAATCGAGACCTCCAACAGCCCTATTAGAAGGACCCAAAAGCATGGCCTGTTCCGAGGCCTCCTTCCCCCATGGCTTCCGTAACCGGAGGGGAATCAACATTTGTGAACCCGGGGGCACGTGCACGGTCTGTGTTGCTAACGCCTGAATGGTAGCGCACGCCGTCCGAATTACATTAGGGCTCGTCAAAAATGAAATACGGCGACCCGATGGTAGTTCAATGCAACGCTGATCAATGAGAATTTTGATGGGCATTTTCGCCAAAAAATCAGTGCCCAATAGGCAAGGAACCGCCAGGGAAGATGAAACGAAAACGGGTCCCGACAATTTGATATCACCAATGCAAATGGACGCCCTAATCTGACCGATAATGCCCAACGATCCCCCGTTTGCGGCGTAAAATGGCACATCCACCGGAAGAAGCGGACGACATTGTACCGGGAGAATATTATAAATGAGATCCGAAATAATAGTCGCCGATGCCCCCGTGTCCACTAACACCCTGACCTCGACCCCATCAATCGATCCGGTAACGACGGATGAACCCGCTGAGGCAGCCACTATTCTGTGCCCCAATTCCGACCATTTAATGTCTCCCCGGTCCCGGCCGAACCCCCCTCTCCGAACCGAATCCCCGAACTCTACTCGGCTCTCCCTCGTCGCAACGCGACGACCCATACGTGTCGAGTATGCGGGCCAAGCATGTGAGGTGCCGCGACTTGCCGGGGTTTGCAGTGATGACTTGGGGCCTTGGTCGTCGTCCAGCCGAGGTCCCATGGCGCGCTGACGTGGGGCGCGGCAACCGGAGGCCACGTGGCCACGAAGGCCGCAGTTATAGCAGGTGATGACAGTAGTCGGAGATCTCGGTTGCTCCAGCTTGCGGGCCGCTCGCAGAGGCGAACGACCCCCCGACCTCCAGTCCCCCGCTCGTCCCGCGATGAACGCGTCCTCTCGTGGGCTGACGACTTGGGGCACGGTGTCAACCGGACCCGGAGTTGAGGCCACGGCAGCGTTGCAGACGACCCCCTGCTTTCGTTGAAGGACCTCGTGCGCTTGCATGCTCGTGGCGACCCGTAATGAAGAAATATCGGTGTCGTCGGCCGTGTTGATGGGGACCCCCAGGTCCTGCGCCAACTTGAGCAGCTGCTCCAAAACCATCGCATCTTGGCCCTCCTCGTCCATACGAGGGAACGCGGCGTCAGCGAGAGCGAGCAACGCCGTGCGGTAGGCGAGCACGGTCTCCGTGTCCGCCTTCCGTCTTGCGTAGAAATGATGGCGGCACGCCGAGGGAGGACCGTAGACTTTGGCCATGAGAGCCAGCGCATCCTTGAGCGTGGAGCGGTCCGACCTGCGTGCGGACGTGAAGGCCGCGAGCGCGTTGTCGTCCAGCATGGCAGGCAGTGCCCGCAGTGCCGTAGCGTCGGACCAGGCGGACATCTCTTGATGCGCCAAAAATCTGCGCTGAAATTGGCTCCAATCCCCGCCTTCCGCCTTGAATGCTGACAACGTGGGAAGGCGCTGCTGAAAGATAAAGTCGTCCTCCTCCTCGTGCTTCCTCTCTGCCCCCCCGTCGGTGTGTAAGATGGCGGCCCCAGTGGCGGGTGTGTGATGGCGGTCCGCCGCGCGCGTTGGTGACGTCAGCGGCCGCGCATGGAGAACCGCTGCCACGTGGTGATGGCCGTTCCCACCAAAAGTTGGAGCGGATGAAATGGCGGGAATCGCCAAATCGTTTTGGCGGGAATCTGCAGGGCGATCCTGTAGCACGTCGGCCGCCGTCCCCGCTCCTCCCGACGAGCTGATCTCCGCCAAGATGGACGCGGCGGCGAGCAGCAGCTCCGCCAGACGGGAGTGTGCCTCGCGAAGCACGGTGTCAGTCCCCCGTCGCTCGACCGGCGCCGTCGGTGGATCCTGCTCCGTGGGCAGCTCCTCTTCCTCACCCCCTGATGCCCGCTGGCCCGCGTCGTCGAGGTTGTCCTCGTGGTCAATCCCGTGGGTCCGACGGTTCCTCCTTGTATCCATGCTTGGAGGACCGTTTCACTTCTGACGCCAGTTGAAGTATGGGAATTGACGGCAGGAACTTCTTGACGGGTAACACACTTTTATTAAATCCTTTAGGTATCACAATACAACGTGTGGTCTCTCTTCTTCCTCCGACACACTCCACTAATCTCGTGTAAGCTCTAGGCCTCTGGCTACACCCGATACACTGGACTCGTGTAGACCCTATGCCTCTGGCTACACACAATATACCCGACTCGTGTAAGCCCTATGCCTCTGGCTACACAATACACTCGACTCGTGTAAGCCCTATGCCCTGGCTACACATAGTACATTCGGCTCGTGTAGACCTATGGCTACACCCACTACACTCGCCTCTGGGTTACACAGAGTCCCGGTCCCCTTAGGACAGCGGGGCTAGGTACCGCAGGGCTCTAGGTCTTCATCCCCGTCTTCCTTCTTCGCTGGTTACACACTGCCCTTACGCCTGTGTGCATCCCCTTTTATAGCCCCTGCTCACGAGGGACGGAGCTGATGCGGCGTCGACGTGAGCGTCGTTCCTTAATGACCCAATCACGACGCACTCTCTCTCAGCGCGTCACCGCCCACAGCCAATCGGTACCCCGTAACCCACGACCCCGCGCTGACCCCTGATCCTCCACCGTCAGCGCGCGTCACCACCTACACAGCCAATCATCACGCACTGTGCATACGATCCTTAATCCCAGCGCGTATCACCTCTACACATTCACGCAATCGAACACCCCAAAAATATATTTTTTCAAAAACCCCTATCACTGATTTAGAACAGATTTTATTTTTAAATCCTTTATATTAAGTTCACTTGCTTGCATGCTTACGACCGTGCAAATCTTTCGGTCGTTCGTTAACCCACTTCCCGTGATCCTATCGAGCTGACATTTTGCACACAGACTCGTTGTGCGAGACAATTAATGTTCGTGAAAAAATATTCAAAAATTTTACACTGTTTAGGGAAAACAAATTAAATATTTAATTACCAATTGCTTAATGGTGGCAGACAATCATCTGACCCATAGGTGGCAGCCATCTCAAGCCAGAGGACGAGATGACTCTAGCCGCCACGCATATAAAGGAATTATAGTGAAAAACTTTGTTTTTACGGATTTACTTGTTAAATCCTTTATATTAAGTTCACTTGCTTGCTTGCTTGCGTGCTTGCTTGCTTGCTTACGACTGTGCAAATCTTTCGGTCCTTTTTTAACCCACTTCCCGTGATCCAATCGAGCTGACATTTTGCACACAGACTCGTTGTGCGTGACAATGAATGTTCGTGAAAAAAAAATTCCAAAATCTTACACTTTTTATGGAAAACAAATTAAATATGTAATTACCAATTGCTTAATACTGGCAGACAATCATCTGACCCATAGGTGGCAGCCATCTCAAGCCAGAGGACGAGAGGACTCTAGCCGCCACGCATATAAAGGATTAATAGTGAAAAACTTTGTTTTTACGGGTTATACTTATTTAAAACCTCTATCACTGATTTAGAACTGATTTTTTTAAAAATCCTCAATGTGTTTGTCCCCAACTCAGCGCCTCCGTTGAGCGCGCCTTGGCCAGACGACGTCGCATCGAGAGCTCAACACCGCAGCGGCAATGAAAGACCTTAATTAAGTTCCACAATGCGCGCGCAGATGGTGTATCACGCGCACTCAAGATTGGTTTCCATTGTAAATGTGGTTATTATGAAGGCCGCGTTCATTCCGAACGAGCTTTTTTTCTTTTTTTTTCTCTCGTTTTAAATTCTGGCAAATTCCACACTCGAATAAGCTCGCGGTTTGCGAGATATTCCATTGGAGGTGGATGGCACAAGGTCTGTGATGTTGCACAAAGACAAATATCTCTCCCCCACCCGCTCCTGCATAGGCTTAACAGACTGTTGGGGCAAGTGCTGTTAGCGAGTAGAACCTATGAAGGCCGGCACAGCACATGAGGGGGGTGGGTGGCCAGCACCACGCCTGGGCCGCCTTTGTCTCCCCAGTAGCGATGTTTACTACACACCGCTACACCAGGTACTCATTTTGTGGCTGAGTCGACCTAGGGGCGGATGGCCCTGGACGCGGTTCAGGTCATCGTCTCATCGCGGTGTCCTCCGTGAGCGGGAATGGAACTCGTCTCGCCAGCGCGCTAACCGCTGCGCCACCGCTCCGAACGCACGCGCACGGGCACGCGCACACACACAGGGACACGCGCACACACACACAGGGACACACACACACACGGACACGCGCACACACACACAGGGACACGCACACACACACACATGCGCACACACACACACACGAACACGCACACACACATGGACACGTGCACACACACACACGCGCACACACACACACACACACGGACACGCACACACACACGCGCACACACACAGGGACACGCGCACACACGCACACACACACACACGCACACACACGCGCACACACACACGAACACACACGGACACGTGCACACACACACACACGTGCACACACACAGGGACACGCGCACACACACGCGCACCCACACAGGGACACGCGCACACACACACACGGACACGTGCACACACGCGCACACACACAGGGACACGTGCACACACACACACAGGGACACGCGGACACACACACGCGCACACACACACGCACACACACACAGGGACACGTGCACACACACACACGTGCACACACACACACACTGACACGTGCACACACGCGCACACACACAGGGACACGCGCACACACACGCGCACACACACAGGGACACGCGCACACACACACACGGACACGTGCACACACGCGCACACACACAGGGACACGTGCACACACACACAGGGACACGCGGACACACACACACGCGCACACACACACGCACACACACACAGGGACACGTGCACACACACACACGTGCACACACACACGGACACGTGCACACACGCGCACACACACAGAGACACGCGCACTCGCGCACACACACGTGCACACACGCACACGGACACGCACACACACAAGCACACACAGGGACACGCACACACACACACACAGGGACACACACACATGGACACGTGCACACACACACACACGCGCACACACACGCGCACACACACACACGCACACACACACACGGGCACGCACACACACAAGCACACACAGGGACACGCACACACACACGCACACACAGGGACACGCGCACACACGTGCACACGCACACACACACACACGTGCTGACACACACACGGACACGTGCACACACACACACAGGGACACGCGCACACAATGACAAGCGCATACATTATGTAGACCTACACACGCGCGCGCCAGGAATATTCTTTGCTTACATGATCTGCACCCTATTTATAATAATGTGCCTATACATAATTTAAAGGGCATTAGCGTCTCCGTGAAAAGCATCTGTTTTTTTTTTTGGGGGGGGCTGTGCATGGCGCCCACATTTCCGTAAAATTATGGACAGGCCCCCCGAATAAAATAGACGCGACATTAAAGAACTGGCGGCTGTAAAGCAGGCACTGGGCAATTTTTTTGGGGGGTCATTTTTGAAAACAAAAATGAGTCTATCGGCAGTCGACGCCGAGCCAAAGAAGGTCTAATGATGTAGATGCTCACCCCGAGCTCTCATTACTTTGGTAGTGCAGCATTGTCTTTGAGCTGGACGCCTTTTGGTGTCCTCTGGTCGAGGACCAATTGGGTCGAGGCTCAAAAGAAAGCCGTCCCCTGATGTGGACCAATCAGTTTCAAGGACAATGCCAATATATTATCATAGTGTGTTTTTGTTTGCATTTTGACTGCAAGTATTGTGGTTAATGCAGACACGAATCATCGTAAAAAAAGGTTTCAGTTTTGTTGCCAGAAAAAAGGGGAAAACCCCTATTATTCTATTGTGGTACTGGCAAAGGAGGTCTAATAATGTAGATGCTCAATTTTTCGATTTAATGCTTTCGTGACTGCAGGGATTCATCTTCTTGGTTCTTTCGGTAAAGTCACGTAGAAGGGAAGTAATAAAACAATAATTTTTTATTGTTTATTTGTATTGCTTATTACTTCCCTTCTACGTGACTTTACCGAAAGAACCAAGAAGAAGAAAATGTAGATGCTCACCCCGAGCTCTCATTACTTTGGTAGTGCAGCATTGTCTTTGAGCTGGACGCCTTTTGGTGTCCTCTGGTCGAGGACCAATTGGGTCGAGGCTCAAAAGAAAGCCGTCCCCTGATGTGGACCAATCAGTTTCAAGGACAATGCCAATATATAATCAGTGTGCTTTTTGTTTGAATCTTGACTGCAAGTATTGTGGTTAATGCAGACACGAATCATCGTAAAAATTGTTTCAGTTTAGTTGCCAGAAAAAGGGGGAAAACCCCTATTATTATACTCTTAGGTTTTTTCGGTAAAGTCACGTGGATAAAAAATAAACAAGTATAACCCGTAAAAACAAAGTTTTTCACTATAAATCCTTTATATGCGTGGCGGCTAGAGTCCTCTCGTCCTCTGGCTTGAGATGGCTGCCACCTATGAGTCAGATGATTGCCTGCCAACATTAAGCAATTGGTGATTAAATATAATATTTTTTTCGTAAAAAGTGTAAAATTTTGGAGAAATTTTTTTCACGAACATTAATTGTCACGCACAACGAGTCTGTGTGGAAAATGTCAGCTCGATTGGATCACGGGAAGTGGGTTAAAAAAACGACCGAAAGATTTGCACGGTCGTAAGCACGCAAGCAAGCAAGCAAGTGAACTTAATATAAAGGATTAAAAAAATTCACGACGTTTCGGAAGCAACACAAGCCTCCGTTTTCAGGTGCAAACCGTCACAGCCACGACAGCTGTATCAAATGTGTTTTATTTTAATTTCATTAATTTAATTTTTTTAACTACGTGACTTTACCGAAAAAACCTAAGAGTATGAATCCTTGCAGTCACGAAAGCTTCAAATCTAGAATTACCCTATTATATTTTGGTACTGGCAAAGGAGGTCTAATGATGACGTAGTGAGTTGTTGGTGGTATCAGGCCTGCTGCATCTTTGTCTGAGACCCAGAGGCTCACACAGAGACCTGCACACTGACACGGTGAATCGTAGACTGACACAGGACTGAGTTGTGATTAAAGGGAGTTGTTCCCAAGTTGCAGTGAGATGCAGGTGTCAGCCACTTGTCACCAATAACTTGACACACATCAACAGTGGGATGGGGCGGAGGCTAAGATGAGAGGCAGGAGAGCAGGGTTGCGATTTGCGCACCAATTTCCGCAAACATGCTGTTTTCGACCGCATTTCGCGGTAGTTTCTGTGACCCTCTTCCGCACAAATTTCCGCAATTTGCGGTGATTCCTGGGAAGACTTCCGCAAATCGTGACTTCGATTCCCGCCTATACCGGTGCCGTACTCGCGCGGTTGGCGCACATATCTCGCGTCTACCCACTTGCCTCTGCCGTAGCTACTCTATACCTCCTGCAAATAAATACACTTTACTGCTAACGATAATAGCTCATAACATCACACACAGATTCAAAAATGAGCAGCACCCCCACCACCAAGAGCAAGCCTATCGTCCTCGAGCGCTGGTTCCTCGGCCGCCTGTGCTCTCATTGGTGGCTGGGCTGAGACCACCAACTCACTACTCTTGAGAACCCAGTTTCAGCACGGGCAGTTGCCAGGGTTTTTAATCCAGGATCTCAGCAGTGCCAGCTAAAAGCTCTGACCTGTGACCATATACAGTAATGCCCCAGTTTGCATCGGGGATGCGTTCCTGAAAGGTGCGACAACGAATATCAAAGAGACGTCAATCAACGCAATTTATAGGGTAGGTGGTGGAGGCGAAGGCTGAGAGGCGACATAACGAGAAAGGATGGACGATGTTGTGTCAGCGACGTGTGGGGTTGAGGCGACGAAAATTGGTTGTGATGTTAATAAAGCGACGACTTATTTGAAAAACGACGTTAAAGGGGGTAACGTAAATCGAGGTATGACTGTACTTATTATTCAGTGTGCTGCATTATTGTGAGAAAATATCTTGTTTGAGATTGGATAGTACGTCCAGTTTTATGTCCTTTAATTCGGTCCATTAGAGATATTATTAGCCTGCTTTTCATCAGGCGAATAATAATACACAAAATCGAATAATTACTTGTTTAAACACCGACATGCCAATTACTGCAAGGAGACACAAACCATGTTGTTTTACATTGTATGTTACTGATTAGTGATTGCGCATTGCAAGGTGCTCAATTCTTACATTTTCATTATTGCATTGTATTGGGCCTGACATTGGGCCTTCACAAATCTACACTGACCAGTGTGGTGAAGTATGGTTAAAATAACCCTCATGACTGAAAGGCTTGAGGAGGCCTTCATTTAGAAGTGGATTCTACACAGTAAAGCATTTTTTTTATATATAATACAGGGTGCTTAAAAAAATGTTAACACTTCTGAGAATTTGCAACAACACCACAAGAAATGTGCCTCCGGGCTCTGGAGACCACCTGCGTAAGATTCCAGGTATGCGTTGATAATGATGGCGAACAAGGGGAGATTCTTAGACTTTTTGAAGCTATTAACATACATTTGTTTATTTTACCAATAAAAACCATAGTCCCATAAAAGTGTTACATAATTTTTGAAGCACCCTGTATATCGTTTTCACAACTGGCCGAGTGGGTAGTATGGAGTTGATATTGGCAGATTGAACCCCATCTCATTTGTAATTCTGGGGGGCAGTATTCAAAGGATTCCTATCAGCTGTGACGTGGGTCGTTTCTCACAACTAAATCTTGCACACACTTTCTATACGGACCAAAACTCAGCAACTTTGATGCCGAAGACAACATGAAGCGCTGGAAGAATGCGAAGAAGAGAAAGTACATTTGCCCGTAATCACGCTCTGCCTTTGAATAAAGTACATTTGCTCGTAATCACGGCTCTGCATTTGAATAAAGTATGTGATTCTTGTGCGGAAATGCGGAAATCATATATTCATTGCAATCAGTAGCTCAAAGCCCTGCGTGATGTTGGGCCTTGCATATATCCTTTCCAATAGAACGCATTAACGTGTTGTTAAAAGCGCGCGGTCACAGGAGTAGTCTTTCCACCGTTTGCGGTTGACATTAGCAGAAATGCGGGAAAAATTGAACCCTCCTTCCGCATTTTCCATGCCGAAATCGCAACCCTGCAGGAGAGTTTGCGGAGGGGAGTAGAGTGAGATGAGAGGTAGGAGAGTGCTTGGAGGGGAGTAGAGTGAGATGAGAGGGGAGAGGCAGGAGAGAGCGTGGAGGGGAGTGGAGTGAGATGAGAGGTAGGAGAGTGAGTGGAGGGGAGTGGAGTGAGATGAGAGGGGAGAGGCAGGAGAGTGCGTGGAGGGGAGGAGAGTGAGATGAGAGGTAGGAGAGTGAGTGGAGGGGAGTGGAGTGAGATGAGAGGGGAGAGGCAGGAGAGTGCGTGGAGGGCAGTAGAGTGAGATGAGAGGAGAGTAGAGTGAGATGAGAGGGGAGAGGCAGGAGAGTGCGTGGAGGGGAGTGGAGTGAGATGAGAGGGGAGAGGTAGGAGAGTGTGTGGAGGGGAGTGGAGTGAGATGAGAGGGGAGAGGCAGGAGAGTGCGTGGAGGGGAGTGGAGCGAGATGAGAGGGGAGAGGCATGAGAGTGCGTGGAGGGGAGTGGAGTGAGATGAGAGAGGCAGGAGAGTGCGTGGAGGGGAGTGGAGTGAGATGAGAGGGGAGAGGCAGGAGAGTGCGTGGAGGGGAGTGAGTGAGATGAGAGGGGAGAGGCAGGAGAGTGTGTGGAGGGGAGTGGAGTGAGATGAGAGGGGAGAGGCAGGAGAGTGCGTGGAGGGGAGTGGAGCGAGATGAGAGGGGAGAGGCAGGAGAGTGCGTGGAGGGGAGTGGAGTGCGATGAGAGAGGCAGGAGAGTGCGTGGAGGGGAGTGGAGTGAGATGAGAGGGGAGAGGCAGGAGAGTGCGTGGAGGGGAGTGGAGTGAGATGAGAGAGGCAGGAGAGTGCGTGGAGGGGAGTGGAGTGAGATGAGAGGGGAGAGGCAGGAGAGTGCGTGGAGGGGAGTGGAGTGAGATGAGAGAGAGAGGCAGGTAAGTGCGTGGAGGGGAGTGGAGTGAGATGAGAAGGGAGAGGTAGGAGAGTGCGTGGAGGGGAGTGGAGTGAGATGAGAGAGAGAGGCAGGAGAGTGCGTGGAGGGGAGTGGAGCGAGATGAGAGGGAGAGGCAGGAGAGTGCGTGGAGGGGAGTGAGATGAGAGGAGAGAGGCAGGAGAGTGCGTGGAGGGGAGTGGAGTGAGAGAGGAGAGAGGCAGGAGGTGCGTGAGGGGAGTGGAGTGATGAGAGGGGAGAGGCAGGAGAGTGCGTGGAGGGGAGTGGAGTGAGATGAGAGAGAGAGGCAGGAGAGTGCGTGGAGAGTGGAGCGAGATGAGAGGGGAGAGGCAGGAGAGTGCGTGGGGGAGTGGAGTG
The DNA here is from genome assembly GCF_015708825.2 of Lethenteron reissneri. NCBI lineage: Eukaryota > Metazoa > Chordata > Hyperoartia > Petromyzontiformes > Petromyzontidae > Lethenteron > Lethenteron reissneri. The sequence goes on from NC_083840.1 coordinate 2,993,056, forward strand.
AGATGAGAGAGAGAGGCAGAGAGCGTGGAGGGAGTGGAGCGAGATGAGAGGGGAGGCAGGAGAGTGCGTGGAGGGGAGTGGAGTGAGATGAGAGGAGAGAGGCAGGAGAGTGCGTGGAGGGGAGTGGAGTGAGAGGGGAGAGGCAGGAGAGTGCGTGGAGGGGAGTGGAGCGAGATGAGAGGGGAGAGGCAGGAGAGTGCGTGAGGGGATAGAGTGAGATGAGAGAGGCAGGAGAGTTGTGGAGAGGAGTGAGTGAGATGAGAGGGAGACAGGATGCGTGGAGGGGATAGA
>NC_083840.1:3000793-3039734 GCF_015708825.2 Lethenteron reissneri
CCGAAAAAACCTAAGAATGTGGCTCGGTCCCATTTACACGCACCTTTACATCAGCCGCACCTAGTTTACACAACAAAGGCTCATTCCTAACAGCGTGCTTCAGCCGCACCGAACCTCACAAAAATAATATTATCCAGGTGCCTACCTTGAGCTCCTCACACCCTCCACCGGTATATATACAAGGACTCATCTTCTTGGTTCTTTCGGTAAAGTCACGTAGAAGGGAAGTAATAAAATAATAAATATAAAACATAAAAAAAACATAATAAAATAATTTTATTAAATTTTTATTTTATTTTATTATGTTTTATTTTTATTATTTGATCACTTCCCTTCTACGTGACTTTACCGAAAGAACCAAGAAGATGAATCCCTGCAGTCACGAAAGCTTTAAATCGAAATTTTATCATGCCACGTTTGCCAGTCGAACGGTTCGTAAGTCGAAACTCTACTGGGACAGTCCTTGACTTACGAACATTTTACGTTTCCATGACCCCCAATAGGGGCAGTCTTCGACTTACAAATGGGTTACGCTCCTGGGAACTTTAACAATTTTTGAGAAGTTGTGGGGGGGCAGGCGTGAGTTAAGCCTTCAGAATGGGGGGGTGTGTGTGTGTAGGGGTGGGGAGCGGTGGTGCAGCGGTTAGCGCTACGCTGCGCTATGAACCTGGCGACCCGGGTTCGATTCCCGCTCACGGCCAACACCAGTGACGATTATCTGAACCGGTCCTGGGCCTCCCCTAGGTCGACTCAGCCTTAAATGAGTACCTGGTGCGGTGTGTAAACATCGCCACTAGGGAGACAAAGGCGGTCGGGCGTGGTGCTGGCCACCCACCCCCTCGTGTGCCGTGCCGGCCTTCATAGGTGCTACTCGCTAACAGCACTTGCCCCTACAGTCTGTTCAGGCTATACGGGGGATCTTTGTCTTTGTGGGGGTGGTGGTGGTGGTGGTACGTTGCCTGTCACCAAAGCTCAATTCCCAGTAAAGTAATTTTTATTACCAATCACGGCTAACATCAGTGGCACGCACCGCACCGGTCATGGATCCTAAGTGGGAGAATCGGGGGTGGGGGGCTGGGGCGTAGACGAGACAGACGAAATAAATAGAAAACAAAGGGGGAGTTGGTGGGGGGGGGGTGGTGGAGGGGGGGCGGTGGGGGTGGGGGTTGAGACAGATTAAAGAAAGTAGTGGCGAACAAAGGAGGTGGTGGTGGTGGTGGTGGGGGGTGGTGAGGGATTGGTGGGCCATGCCCTACAGCGCCCTCCACAACTTCTAGATTTGAAGCTTTCGTGACTGCAAGGATTCATACTTTTAGGTTCTTTCGGTAAAGTCACCGTGTAGGTAAAAAATTTAAAAAAATATTTAAAATTAATAAAAGTAATATAAAAATTCTAGATTTGAAGCTTTCGTGACTGCAAGGATTCATACTGTTAGTTCTTTCGGTAAAGTCACCGTGTAGGTAAAAAATTTAAAAAAATATTTAAAATTAATAAAAGTAAAATAAAAATTCTAGATTTGAAGCTTTCGTGACTGCATGGATTCATACTGTTAGTTCTTTCGGTAAAGTCACGTAGGTAAAAAATTCAAAAAATATTTAAAATTAATAAAAGTAAAATAAAAATTCTAGATTTGAAGCTTTCGTGACTACAAGGATTCATACGCTTAGTTCTTTCGGTGAAGTCACGTAGGTAAAAAATTAAATAAAAATTAATAACAATAAAACAATGAAAATCACGACGTTTCGGAGGCAACACAAGTCTCCTTGATGCATCTAATCTGGCTGTGACGGCCCCACCTGATGACGGAGACTCGTGTTGCTTGCGAAACGTCGTGATTTTCATGTTTTATTTCTATTAATTTTTATTTCATTTTTTTTACCTACACGGTGACTTCACCGAAAGAACTAAGAGTATCCCTCCACGACGCCACGAGCTACAAACAGCAGCGTCCCCATCCTTCCCATTTCCCACAAACATCAATCTGGTGGAGCGCGTGGCGGTGATTGCCAGGGAGGGTGACGGGGGGTCAATACCAATGAGGGTGAAACGCCGACGGGGTCACGGGCGCAAGCGCGCCATCGATCCGCTCGGCGTGACGACGATCGGACGGAGGAGGGAGATGGAGGGAGGGAGACAGGGAGGGGGGAGGGAGGGAGGGAGGGAGCGAGGGAGGGAGGAGGGAGTGAGGGTGACAGGGAGGTATGGACTCAAGGAAGGAGGGATTCAGGGAGGGAGGGAGTGAGAAGAGAAGGATGGAGGGAGGGAGGGAGGCAGGGAGGGATGGATGGAGTCAAGGAAGGAGACAGGGAGGGAGTGAGGAGGGAGGGAGGGAGGGAGCAAGGGAGGGAGGGAGGGATGGAGTCAAGGAGGGAGGCAGGGAGGGAGTGAGGAGGGAGGGAGCAAGGGAGAAAGGGAGGGAGGTAGTCAGGGAGGGAGCGAGGTAGGGAGGGGTTTTATGAAAATCATTTCACTTTACGTTCCACGAGCTGTCGTGGGCTGCATTTTGGCGAACACGGATCGCCCTCCAAACAGCGTTACATGCTCGAGGTCGTGACGCGAAACGTCGATGTGTATCATGGCAAGTGGGGGAGTCCGTCATGTATAACAATAGCATGCGGTGTGTGACCGGATTAGCCTCGTCGCAAAAGTAGCTACATGGTTTAGATTTGAAGTTTTCGTGACTGGATTATCCTGACTGCAAGGATCCATACTTTTTTTTTTGGTAAAGTCACGTAGGTGAAAAATAAAATAAATAAAAATGTAGTTGTTTTTCTTTTAATTTATTTTATTTTTTAACTACGTGAATTTACCGATAAAAAAACTTAAAGTACGTTTGTCGGTAATCCAAACATGGGAGGGTGGGGCTGGGTGGAGAGGGGAGGGTGGGGAGGGGCTGGGTGGGGAGGGGCTGGGTGGGGAGGGAGGAAGGGGCTGGGTGGGGGGTGGGAGGGGCTGGGTGGGGGGAGGGGCTGGGTGGGGAGGGGCTGGTCACCCCGTGGTGCCCTTATAAAACTCAACGTTTCACCTACTCACGCCGGCTTGTGCCCGCCCTCACAGTCGGGCATATTTGCGGAATACACCACGCCGCCGTTGACCCTGCAGGCCATTGACCGAGCAACCCGACGTTCCTACCAGCTCCCTCCGCAGGAATGTGTTTTTGTTGGTATCGTTGCAAATTCTCAGAAAGCGTTAACATTTTTTTGAAGCACGCCCCTATTATTGTTCGAATTCGTTATTTTTACCGTGATTTTTGTTTTTGTTGATCTCTTAAAATATTTCTGCCACTTGTTTAGCTGTTGATTCAGCTTGTGACCGACTGGGGCCCCCCAAACTCCCCCCTTCCCCCCCATCTCACCAACCACCCCCTCCCCCTCCGGCTAGCGAACTGAGAGCCCCAAAATCGGTAAGTGTTCTTCTTGCCAACGGCCGCCAAAACCGCCTTACATTCAGCCTCAGAATCCAGGCTCGATCCATCGATAATCATCCGGTCAACACACGCGATTATCCCGCTGTTTTCCCATCATCGAGCTGATCCGGTGGTTACCGGCAAAAAAAACGCCCCCAAAGGCTGTGAACCGAAATTCCCCGGCTATCGGCACCACGATGATTGACAAAAAATGCTTTAAAAACATGGGGGGGGGGCAGGGGGGCAATGCTTGATTTGAGTATCAAATATGACATACGGTAAATGATGCACGATGTACACGGAGCTTGAACGGTGTCTACAGCGCACGCGTTTACATCACCCCATGCAGAGTTTTCTGAGATTGGAGCGGTAAGTGGCAAGGGGGGGGGGGGGGGGGCAGTAAACACGGTGACGTTTCAAAGCAGGATATTAATTTCCGTCCATTTGTAGGTGTTTTTTTTCGTGGACAATTTCAGAAAGGAAACAAATTTGAAAAAAGAATGAAAAATAAACACGTACACGCAACACGTCATCCCCCCTCTCGCTGCCCCCTTCAATTTCGACTCTGGAACACACAAGAGAGAGTGGGGGGGAAGGTGAGTGGGTAGTCACCAAAACCAGTCCCGGATTATTATCCTCGGAGCAAAAGCTGCTGCATATGTAGCAGCAGCGAGCAGTAACTGCCTCTACATGTGTAGCTGTTACATGTGTGTAGCTGTTACATGTGTAGCTGCTACACGTGTAGCTGCCACATGCGTAGTTGCTACACGTGTAGCTGCTACACATATTTATGTTCGATTTTTATTATTTTATTACTTCCCTTCTACGTGACTTTACCGAAAAAACCAAGAAGATGAATCCCTGCAGTCACGAAAGCTTTAAATCGAAATTATTATTTTCTCTTTACACGTGACTTTACCGAAAGAACCAAACACCACCACCACCACTCTCCATCCTGAAAAAGCTTCGCCGTTCGGCCCAGGCGATGATTTAAATGTGGCACCTCTCGCTCCGACGAGTGAAATGAAAGGTAGACCATGGATTTGATATATTGTTTTTTTCTCTCGTGACATATATATATAAATCTCCGTCCAATTGTCGCTCGGGAAAAAGTGATTTTTTTTTATTTGTGCCGCACCCGGAGATTCATGCAAATCCACGCGAATGATTTTCGTTTATTTAATTTTCGGGGGGGTGGGGGGCGACAGGGGAGCGGGTTCCTACCGTAACCTCTCCCGCAACCCTCTCGTAATGGAACAATCGAAAGTAAACAGCGCAGGGGGTGGTGGTGGTGGTGTTGGTGGTTGTTATTGGTGGTGGTGGTGGTGTTAGTGGTGGTGGGGGTAACCAGCCTGGCGTTCTGGGCTCTGCGTGTTCGCACGGGGTGGAGAGAGAGAGAGAGCGGTGGCGCTGCGGTTAGCGCACCTCCCACTCCGCCCTCCCCTCTCCTCCTATCCTATTCACGCGGCTAACATCACACACAAACTTCAAATATACAGCAGCAGGCGTCGTCAGGGACGGGAACAAACCCACGACCTCCTGCATACCAAGCGAGGTAGTCAACATCTCCTAGCCACCGTGATGATGATGATGAGAGAGAGAGACACGCAAACTCCAAATATGCAAGAGGCATCGTCAGAGTCGGGAACAAACCCACAACCTCTTGCATACCAGGCGAGGTTGTTAACATCTCCTAGCCACCCTGATGATGATGAGAGAAAGAGACACGCAAACTCCAAATATACAGCAGCAGGCGTCGTCAAGGTCGGGATCGAACCCACGCCCTCCTGTACACCAGGCGAGGTAGTCAACATCTCCTAGCCACCGTGATGATAATAAGAGAGAGAGACACTCAAACTCCAAAATGTCGAGCAGGTGTCAGAGTCGGGATCGAACCCACGACCTCCTGTACACCAGGTGAGGTCGTTAACATCTCATAGCCACCGTGATGATGATGATGAGAGAGAGAGACACGCAAACTCCAAATATGCAACAAGCATCGTCAGAGTCGGGATCGAACCCACGACCTCCTGTACACCAGGCGAGGTAGTCAACATCTCCTAGCCACCGTGATGATGATGAGAGAGAGAGACACACAAACTCCAAATATGCAACAGGCATCGTCAGGGTCGGGATCGAACCCACGACCTCTTTCATACCAGGCGAGGTAGTTAACATCTCACCACCGTGATGATGAGAGAGAGACACTCAAACTCCAAAATGTCGAGCAGGTGTCAGAGTCGGGATCGAACCCACGACCTCCTGTACACCGGGCGAGGTAGTTAACATCTCCCAGCCCAAAGTGCAGTGGTGCTGGCCACCCACCCCCTCGTGTGCCGTGCCGGCCTTCGTAGGTGTCCCTTGCTCGCTCAGCAGCACCTTGCTACCCTAACAAGCGTGCCGAGGTCACACTGGGTCATCTTTGTCGCTTTGGGTTTGCGAGCCAGAAGCCGTCTCGCCGTATCGCCTCCGCTCACAATAGGGTTTGCTCCACAGGGGCAATTTCTACACACGCGCTCACTCACACACACTCACACACACACGCGCAGAGGAGATTCATTGGGTAAGAAAAGCAATCACGTCCGGCCTGATAACATGCCATTTTAAAGCCGGTTAATTTGAGAGGAAGATGCCCACCGAAAGGGGCCTTTTGGGGAACGCAATTCGCGCTCGTGGAGAAGCGATCTCAGCGAAGTCTCTAACACGTACCCCGTAGGCCCCCACCACGTCCCGTGTGTGTGTGGGGAGACAACTCGTGCGTCTGTGTGTGTGTGTCTGTGTGCTTGTGTGCGTCTGTGTGTGTGTCTGTGTGTGTGTGCGTGTGTGTGCGTCTCTGTGTGCGTCTGTGTGCGTGTGTGTGTGTCTGTGTTTGTCTGTGTGCGTGTGGGGAGACGCCTCGAGAGCGTTGGTGCGTCTGTGTGCGTGTGTGTGTGTGTCTGTGTGCTTGTCTGTGTGTGTGTGCGTCTGTGTGAGTGTGCGTGTGTGTGTCTGTGTGTGTGTGTCTGTGTGTTTGTCTGTGTGTGTGTCTGTGTGTGTGTGTGTCTGTGTGCGTGTGTGTGTGTCTGTGTGTGTCTGTGTGCGTGTAGGGAGACGCCTCGAGAGCGTTGGTGCGTCTGTGTGCGTGTGTGTGTGTGTCTGTGTGCTTGTCTGTGTGTGTGTGCGTCTGTGTGTGTGGTGTGTGTGTGTGTCTGTGTGCGTGTGTGTTTGTCTGTGTGTGTGTGGGGAGACGCATCGAGAGCGTTGGTGTGTCTGTGTGTGTGTGTCTGTGTGTGTGTGGCTGTATGTGTGTGTGTGTTTGTGTGTGTGTGTCTGTGTGTGTGTGTGTTAGCCGTGAGCGGGAATCGGGTGCTCGCTAACAGCACTTGCCCCTACAGTCTGTTCAGGCTATACGGGGGATCTTTGCTTTGTGTGTCTGTGTGCGCGTGTGTGTGTGTGTCTGTGTGTGTCTGTGTGTGTATCTGTGTGTGGTGTCTGTGTGTGTGTGTCTGTGTGTGTGTGTCTGTGTGTGTGTGTGTGCGTGTGTGTGTGTGGGGAGACGCATCGAGAGCGTTGGTGCGTCTGTGTGTGTGGTGTGTGTGTGTCTGTGTGCTTGTCTGTGTGTGTGTGCGTCTGTGTGTGTGCGTGTGTGTGTCTGTGTGTGTGTGTCTGTGTGTGTGTGCGTGTGTGTGCGTCTCTGTGTGTGTCTGTGTGCGTGTGGGGAGACGCCTCGAGAGCGTGGGTGCGTCTGTGTGCGTGTGTGTGTGTCTGTGTGCTTGTGTGTGTGTCTGTGTGCTTGTGTGTGTGTCTGTGTGTGTGTGCGTGTGTGTGTGTGTGCGTGTGTGTGTGTGCTTGTGTGTGTGTCTGTGTGCGTGTGTGTCTGTGTGCTTGTGTGTGTGTCTGTGTGTGTGTGTGCGTGTGCATGTGTGTGCGTGTGTGTGTGGGGAGACAACTCGTGCGTCTGTGTGTGTGTGCGTGTCTGTGTGCTTGTGTGTGTCTGTGTGTGTGTGCGTGTGTGTGTCTGTATGTGTGTGTGGTGCGTCTGTGTGTGTGTCTGTGTGTCTGTCAGTGTGTGTGTGTGGTGTGTGTGGCTGTATGTGTGTATGTGTGTGTGTGTTTGTGTGTGTGTGTGTCTGTGTGTGTGTGTGTGGTGTCTGTGTGTATGTGGTGTCTGTGTGCGCGTGTGTGTTGTGTGTGTCTGTGTGTGCGTGGTGTGCGTGTGTGGTGTCTGTGTGTGTGTCTCTGTGTGTGTGTGTCTGTGTGAGTCTGTGTGGAGCGGTAGTGTAGTGGTTAGCGCGCTGCACTCACCACCGCTACACTCACCACCGCTACACTCACCACCGCTACACTCACCACCGCTACACTCACCATCAGAACAACAACATCCACACGCCGATCCCCGTACCTCGCTCGCTCTCTCTCTCTCTCGTAAAATTACCAAAATAATACAAGTTTACCGATTTCAGTCGTTTCACACCCTGGTCATGGACATCACCTCCGCGTCTATTTTTTGTGTTATCGTGTCACCTTAGCGGCGGTCGCCCCTACAGCCCCCCCCCCCCACCTTCACCCCCCTCCTCTTCCCCTTTGCCAGAGGCTACCTGGGGCCACCTTTATCTTTGTGGCGCGCGCGTGCATTCAAGCGGTGGAATTAAGGGCTCCGTGAACACGCATCGCTAATCGACAATCTCGAGCTAAGAGCGAACGAGGGTGAGACGTAATCTGTCTGGCTAATTATATATATAAATATATAAAATTTCGATTTAAAGCTTTCGTGACTGCAGGGATTCATCTTCTTGGTTCTTTCGGTAAAGTCACGTAGAAGGGAAGTAAGAAGACGGCTGCTTGCGTTGTAGCCGAAACGTCGTGATAATTATTTTATTTTATTATGTTTTATTTTTATTATTTTATTACTTCCCTTCTACGTGACTTTACCGAAAGAACCAAGAAGAAAAATATATAAAATGTTATACGTATTCTAGATTTGAAGCTTTCGTGACTGCAAGGATTCATATTCTTAGGTTTTTTCGGTAAAGTCACCAGGTAGGTAAAACATTAAAATTAATAAAAGTAAAACAAAATAAAAAATCACGACGTTTCGGAGGCAACACAAGCTTCCGTCTTCAGGTTCAAGTTCTAGTTCATGTATTAGGTGTAGCCCTGTGAGCCATTCGGCTCTTGAATCGGGTGCAACCGCAACAAACAAAAAACAAAAACATGAACAAAAAAACATCTTAAAGTGAATATGTGACTAAGTGCAAACAGAAAATCCAAGAAAAGACAGCAAAATATTGCAGAAAAATCACCGTACACCAACGCAGTGTGCAAAAATCCCAGTGGGATGCAAGTCAAACAACAACAACGACCACAAGACAACTTAGATTAAGGCCATCAGTCTAACTCTGTACTACAACAAAGAAACATGGCTAAACCAATACACTTTTCGAAATCACCAAAATAAAGCCATGAAAGCAATGAAACAGTGATCACTGTGCAGGTGAAACCGTCACAGCAAAATTGCCGTATCAAGTAAAAAAAATCCAGAGATTCTAAACAGGCCGGGTTTCGTCACAGCTCCTGAAAAAGGGTCGTGGTGCCGGAACGTCAGACACCACGCCGGACCACCGCTTGTGCAGCGAACTCCCCAAACCGCCCCCCCCCTCCCCCCGTAGAACTCCCTCGAGCCTTAGCTCTCGACTCCGTAGCCGAGATTCATGAATCATTCATACGGACAATATTCATTGTGATGATGACAATAATTAGGAATGATATTGATGAATAATTAAAAATTAACATCGGGCCGGGGCGACATCTGTGCCAGTCATGGAACCCCCCCCGTGAATTCAAATCCGCGACGTGGCCTCAAATGACAGCGACGTTGGCTGGCGTCCTCCTCGCGTGGAGGAGCATCCGATAGAGACTCCGAGAGCGCTCGATGTTTGATCTCGAAATTTTTAGGAGGGAAAGACCTGTGGAGCTTGGAGAAAAATCCACTCGGCCACAGGGTGAGAGAGAGAAAGAGAGAGACACGCAAAGTCCAAATATACAGCAGGCGTCAGGGTCGGTATCGAACCTGCGACCTCCTGTACACCAGGCGAGGTAGTTAACATCTCCTAGCCACCGTGATGATGATGATGAGAGAGAGAGAGACACGCAAACTCCAAATATACAGCAGGCATCGTCAGGGTCGGGATCGAACCCGCGACCTCCTGTACACCAGGCGAGGTAGTTAACATCTCCTAGCCACCGTGATGTTGATGATGAGAGAGAGACACGCAAACTCCAAATATACAGCAGCAGGCGTCGTCAGGATCGTGATCGAATCCGTGACCTCCTGTACACCAGGCGAGGTAGTTAACAATTCCTAGCCACCGTGATGATGATGATGAAAAGAGAGAGAGAGACACGCAAACTCCAAATACGCAGCAGGCATCGTCAGGGTCGGGATCGAACCTGTTACGTCCTGTACACCAGGCGAGGTAGTTAACATCTCCTAGCCACCGTGATGATGATGAGAGAGAGACACGCAAACTCCAAATATACAGCAGCAGGCATCGTCAGGGTTGGGATCGAACCCGTGACCTCCTGTACACCAGGCGAGGTAGTTAACATCTCCTAGCCACCGTGATGATGATGAGAGAGAGACACGCAGACTCCAAATATACAGCAGCAGGCGTCGTCAGGATCGTGATCGAATCCGTGACCTCCTGTACACCAGGCGAGGTAGTTAACAATTCCTAACCACCGTGATGATGATGATGATGAGAGAGAGAGAGACACGCAAACTCCAAATACGCAGCAGGCATCGTCAGGGTCGGGATCGAACCTGCGACCTCCTGTACACCAGGCGAGGTAGTTAACATCTCCTAGCCACCGTGATGATGATGAGAGAGAGACACGCAAACTCCAAATATACAGCAGCAGGCATCGTCAGGGTTGGGATCGAACCCGTGACCTCCTGTACACCAGGCGAGGTAGTTAACATCTCCTAGCCACCGTGATGATGATGAGAGAGAGACACGCAAACTCCAAATATACAGCAGCAGGCATCGTCAGGGTTGGGATCGAACCCGTGACCTCCTGTACACCAGGCGAGGTAGTTAACATCTCCTAGCCACCGTGATGATGATGAGAGAGAAACACGCAAACACACACACGTGGCAGAGCTGTTTGTGTTTTGTGTGGAGCGGTGGTGCAGCGGTTAGCGCTACGCTGCGCTACGAACCTGGCGACCCGGGTTCGATTCCCGCTCACGGCCAACACCAGTTGACAATTATCTGAACCGGTCCTGGGCCTCGCCGAGGTCGACTCAGCCTCAAATGAGCACCTGGTGCGGTGTGTAAACATTGCTACTCGGGAAGACAAAGGCGGCCGGGCGTGGTGCTGACCACCCACCCCCTCGTGTGCCGTGCCGGTGCTCGCTAACAGCACTTGCTCCTACAGTCTGTTAAGGCTATTCGGGGGATCTTTGTTTTTGTGTTTTCACAAAGTTTGTAGTTGCATAAGGCGACCTCGTTTTCGCGTAATTGAATCATAAATTGCATCCTCGGGCGCCACGGTGGCTAGGAGATGTTAACTACCTCGCCTGGTGTACAGGAGGTCGTGGGTTCGATCCCGACCCCGACGCCTGCTGTATATTTGGAGTTTGCGTGTCTCTCTCTCTTTCATCATCATCATCATCATCATCACGGTGGCTAGGAGATGTTAACTACCTCGCTTGGTATACAGGAGGTCGTGGGTTCGATCCCAGACCCTGACGCCTGCTGCTGTATATTTGTAGTTTGCGTCTCTCCTCTCTCTCTCTTTCTCTGCAGTCAGGTGAATTTTTCTCCGGGTCGTCCGGATTTCCTCCCCTCCCCTCCACATTTGGAATGCATGTCACGCATTTGAAATATCTGGCCTCTATGAATGTCCACTTGACCACGATGAGCCACTCCGTGGAGCTATAATTTGTGATAGCCAGCCAGGTCAAATTCCGACAAAGAAGAGCTCCTATGTAGCGGATGAGTCAGCATTAGTTTCAGAGTAATCGGGTGTTACAAATCTCCACCGAACAATGAGCCACTTGGTCGAGCTATCGTTCGTGACATCCTGGTCGCTACTGAAAGAACTAAAAGTGCCACTTAACAGCAAAGTGGGACATTTGGTCGGTGACAATACCAAAAAATAAAAAAATAAACTATGAATAAATTAACTTCTAGATTTGAAGCTTTCGTGACTGCAAGGATTCATACTTTTTTTTTTTTCGGCAAAGTCACGTAGGTAGAAAATAAAATAAATGAAAACAACAAAATTAAATCACCGTTTTAAATAACTGTTTAAAACATCTTCTTGGTTCTTTCGGTAAAGTCACGTTGAAGGGAAGTAATACAATAATAAAAATAAAACATAATAAAATAATTCTCACGACGTTTCGGCCACAACGCAAGCAGCCGTCCTCAGGTGAAGAACAGGTCTGTCGGGGAGACAGCTTCTGAAGTTTCATTCATTTCATGCGTTATGACTGCAGGTATTGTGGTCTATGCAAACAAGACTCCTTGTAAAAAAGGTGTCAGTTTCGTTGCCAGATAGAAGGGTAAAAAACAATTATCATATTTTTTACTGGCACATGAGGTTCCAATGGTGTAAATGCTTTACCCCGAGCTCTCATACTCTGATGGTGCATTGTCTTTGAGTTGTGCACCTTTTGGCGTCATCTGGTCCAACACCATGTGAGACTAGGCTCTAAGAAAAGCTGTCTCTGGTGTGGACCAATCAACTTCAAGGACAGTGCATACATTATCAGAGTTGTGTTTTTGTTTGCATTATGACTGCAGGTATTGTGGTCTATGCAAACATGACTCCTTGTAAAAAAGCTGTCAGTTTTGTTGCCAGATAGAAGGGTAAAAAACAATTATCAGCATCCTCCTGAATTTCGATTTAAAGCTTTCGTAACTGCAGGGATTCATCTTCTTGGTTTTTCGGTAAAGTCATCACGTAGAAGGGAAGTAATAAAATAATAAAAATTAAACATAATAAAATAATTCTCACGACGTTTCGGCCACAACGCAAGCAGCCGTCCTCAGGCGAAACCAGGTCTGTCGAGGCGACAGCGTCTGAATTATTTTATTATGTTTTATTTTTATTATTTTATTATTTTATTACTTCCCTTCTACGTGACTTTGCCGAAAGAACCAAGAAGAAGCATCCTCCTGGTTTGTAAGATTCTCCTTCAAAGTGACCTAAAATCTCGTTGGATGTAATCTCGCCTCGAACAAGTCTATAAAAGAGCCGAACGTTGCAACCGCGCCGGATGTATGCTAATGTATCTTCTTTTATTATTTATTCGTAACAAACCCCCTGGTGGATGTATCATTATCTATCTTTTTTTTCTTCTTTCTTGGGATGGTTGGCTCGGTTTGCATTTTCACGCGTACAAACTCGTAAATAAAATTCAATTTGTGCGGAAAATAAGAAACGTGCATGCTGTCACATTTTAGCTTCGTTTTTTTTCCCCCTTTCTCATCGTGTCTGCTAAAATGCTACCTCTCCGTTGCGTTCTGTCGGATGCAATGTCCGTTGATTTTTTTGCTACATTTCTGTTGTTTTTAAATCCTTTATATTAAGTTCACTCGCTTGCTTGCTTGCGCGCTTACGACCGTGCAAATCTTTCGGTCGTTTTTTAACCCACTTCCCGTGATCCAATCGAGCTGACATTTTGCACACAGACTCGTTGTGCGTGACAATTTATTTTGGTGAGAAAAAAAATTCAAAAATGTTACACTTTTTAGCAAAAAAAACAATTATATTTAATTACCAATTGCTTAATGGTGGCTGGCAATCATCTGACCCATAGGTGGCAGCCATCTCAAGCCAGAGGATGACGAGAGGACTCTAGCCGCCCGTTTCAAAGACCAATGTGGGCTGGGTTGTGGCCCATTGAACACGCATATAAAGGATTTATAGTGAAAAACTTTGTTTTTACGGGTTAATTTTTTTTTTTGCGTGTACCAAGCAATTAAATGCGCGTGCGTTTGAAGCCGCGTCTTTGTCATTGTGTTTGTCTCCGTGCACTGAGTATCTATCGATCTCGGACATGCATTCTCTGTTTCTGAATGTCTCTGTGTATCCTAACAACGTGTTAGGAGCATAACGTCTGGCTGTGGTGTTTGTTACTGTCCGCTTGTTACCGCTCCCCGTTCAACGGTGATTCCTGGGAGGAGGGTAAAAAACCATGGCAGGTAGCAAGTTGAAGTGGCAAGTGTCACGTGATGGACTGCCACCACCACCATCAACACCATCAACATCAACACTATCAACACCGCCACCACCACCACCGTCGCCACCACCACCACCACCGTCGCCACCACCACCACTACTACCACCGCTACCACCACTACCACCACTACCACCACCACTACCACCACCACTACGACCACTACCACCACCACTACCACCGCGACCACCACTACCACTACCACCACCGCTATCACCACCACTACTACCACCACTACCACAACCACTACCACCCCCACCACCTCGGCCACCACCTCGGCCACCACCTCGGCCAACAATCCCAGCACCACCACCACCACGGTCGCCACCACTACCACTACCACCACCATCACTACCACCACTACCACCACCACCACCACTACTACCACCACTACCACCACCACTACGACCACTACCACCACCACTACCACCACCACTACTACTACCACCACCACCACTACCACCACCACTACCACCACCACTACGACCACTACCACCACCACCACTACCACCACCACTACCACCACCACTACCACCGCGACCACCACTACCACTACCACCACCGCTACCACCACCACTACCACCACCACTACCACCACCACCACTACCACCACCACTACCACCACCACCACTACCACCACCACCACCACTACCACCACTACCACCACCACTACCACCACCACTACCACCGCGACCACCACTACCACTACCACCACCACTACCACCACCACTACCACCGCTACCACCACTACCACCACCACCACTACCACCACTACCACCACCGCCACCACCACTACCACCACCACTACCACCACTAATACCACTACCACCACTACCACCACCACTACCACCACCACCACTACCACCACCACTACTACCACTACCACCACCACCACTACCACCACTACCACCACCACCGTCACGGCCACGTGGGACGTGAATCAGCTCGCCACTCACCGCCACCACATCATTATAATAATTATTAACACATTTTGTTTTTCTCGAACGGTTACAAACACGCAGTGGGGGGTGAGGGGGGTGGACGGGAGGAGGTGGAAATGGAGGATGGAGCCTCACGAAAAGTATTCTTGGGTTTTATCGGTAAAGTCACGTAGGTAAAAAAAATTAATAAAAATTAATTAAAGTAAAATTTTAATTAAAATAAAAAATCACGACGTTTCGGAGGCAACACAAGCTTCCGTCTTCAGGTGGAACCGTCACAGCCGCGACAGCTGTATCAAGTGAATGAGAGATTACAAGAGCTACCACTCCGTTTATATAATGGTTGAGGAGGGGAAGGGCCAGGAACGGCACACTTTTTAAATCCTTTATATTAAGTTCGCTTGCTTGCTTGCTTAGGACCGTGCAAACCTTTCAGTCGTTTTTTTAACCCACTTCCCGTGATCCAATCGAGCTGACATTTTGCACACAGACTCGTTGTGCGTGACAATTAATGTTCGTGAAATTTTTTTTCCAAAATTTTACACTGTTTAGGACAAAAATATTATATTTAATTACCAATTGCTTAATGGTGCAATGCAATCATCTGACCCATAGGTGGCAGCCATCTCAAGCCAGAGGACGAGAGGACTCTAGCCGCCACGCATATAAAGGATTTATAGTGAAAAACTTTGTTTTTACTGGTTATACTTATTATTAATATGGTAAGGTGAGGCTTAAGACTAAGAATACACTTCGTTGTTGTTGTTGCTGCTCACCCTGAGCTCTCATTACTGTAATAGTGGCGTTGTGTTTGTGCTGTTCGCCTGTTTGGCATCCTCTGGTCTAACACAGTGAGACTAAACTCTAAAGAAAGCTGTTTCTGGTGTGGAGCAATCAGTTTCAAAGACAATGCTGATATTATCAGTGTGTTTTTTTGTTTGCATTCTGACCACAAGCATTGTGGTTAATGCAGACGTGATTCCTTGTAAAAGGTTTCAGTTTGGTGTGTTTAACATCTCAACATCAGTTTTGTTGCCAGACAAAAAGGAGAAAACCTGTTCTCATATTTTGTTACTGGCAAAGGAGATCCCATGATGTAGATGCTCTACCCCGAGCTCTCATTACTCTGATGTTGGCATTACACTGGTCAACAAATAAATAAATTTCTGGCCTGGACTTTTGCAGCTGTTTTAGAATAATTTCAGGGTACTGATTCCAAATCTGATCTCAGATTTGCTCTATCACATCTCATTTTTATGCTATCGGCATACCCCATTTTCATTGATTCTGTGTGTCTTCCTGTGATGAGTCTATGGGTCTCTGTGTGAGTCTATGGGTCTCTGTGTGAGTCTGACTGTCTCTGTGTGAGTCTGTGGGTCTCTGTGTGAGTCTGTGTGTCTCTGTGTGAGTCTATGGGTCTCTGTGTGAGTCTATGGGTCTCTGTGTGTCTCTGTGTGAGTCTGTGTGTCTCTGTGTGAGTCTATGAGTCTTTGTGTGTGTCTCTGTGTGAGTCTGTGTGTCTCTGTGTGAGTCTCTGTGTGTCTCTGTGTGAGTCTGTTAGTCTCTGTGTGTGTCTCTGTGTAAGTCTGTTTGTCTCTGTGTGTCTCTGTGTGAGTCTTTGTGTGTTTCTGTGTGAGTCTCAGTGTCTTTGTGTGAGTCTGTGTGTCTCTGTGTGAGTCTCTGTGTGTCTCTGTGTGAGTCTGTGTGTCTCTGTGTGTCTCTGTGTGTGTCTCTGTGTAAGTCTCTGTGTGTCTCTGTGTGAGTCTGTGTGTCTCTGTGTGAGTCTCTGTGTGTCTCTGTGTGAGTCTCAGTGTCTCTGTGTGAGTCTGTGTGTCTCTGTGTGTCTCTGTGTGAGTCTCTGTGTGTCTCTGTGTGAGTCTGTGTGTCTCTGTGTGTGTCTCTGTGTGTCTCTGTGAGTCTCTGTGTGAGTCTGTGTGTCTCTGAGTGTCTCTGTGTGAGTTTATGTGTCTCTGTGTGTCTCTGTGTGAATCTGTGAGTCTCTGTGTGTGTCTCTGTGTGAGTCTGTGTGTCTCTGTGTGAGTCTCTGTGTGTCTCTGTGTGAGTCTGTTAGTCTCTGTGTGTGTCTCTGTGTACGTCTGTTTGTCTCTGTGTGTCTCTGTGTGAGTCTTTGTGTGTTTCTGTGTGAGTCTCAGTGTCTTTGTGTGAGTCTGTGTGTCTCTGTGTGAGTCTCTGTGTGAGTCTGTGAGTCTCTGTGTGTGTCTCTGTGTGAGTCTCTGTGTGAGTCTGTGTGTCTTTGTGTGTCTCTGTGTGAGTCTGTAGGTCTCTGTGTGTCTCTGTGTGAGTCTGTGTGTCTCTGTGTGAGTCTCTGTATGTCTCTGTGTGAGTCTGTGTGTCTCTGTGTGTCTCTGTGTGAGTCTCTGTGTGAGTCTGTAGGTCTCTGTGTGTCTCTGTGTGAGTATGTGTGTCTCTGTGTGAGTCTGTGTGTCTCTGTGTGAGTCTGTGTGTCTCTGTGTGTCTCTGTGTGAGTCTCTGTGTGAGTATGTAGGTCTCTGTGTGTCTCTGTGTGAGTCTGTGTGTCTCTGTGTGAGTCTGTGTGTCTCTGTGTGAGTCTGACTGTCTCTGTGTGAGTCTGTGTGTCTCTGTGTGAGTCTGTAGGTCCCTGTGTGAGCCTGTATGAGTCTGATTGTCTCTGTGTGTCTCTGTGTATCTCTGTGTGAGTCTATGAACGTGTCCCTCCCTATCTCTCTCTTCGTGCCATCCAATGTGTCTCTATACAAATCTGTGAGTATCTAATTAGTGATGCGTCTCACTGCGAATCTTCGTGTGTCTCTATGCGAGAATATGGATCTCTCTGCGAGCACCATGCCCGACCGCCTTTATTTCCCCAGTGGCGATGTTTACGGCACACAGCCACAGGTACTCGTCTGAGACTGAATCGAAGTGGCACAGATCTCCTGGGGCCGCTTCAGATCATCGCTGTTGGTGTCGGCTGTGAGCAGCGAATCGAACCCGGGTCACAGCCAGGTTCGCTGAGCAGCGCGACATACAGACTCACACAGAGACACACAGACTCACGCAGAGACACACAGACTCACACAGAGACTCACACAGAGACTCATAGACTCACACAGAGACACTCAGACGCACACAGAGACACACAGAGACACATAGACTCACACAGAGTCACACAGAGACACACAGACTCACACAGAGACACTCAGACTCACACAGAGACACACAGACTCACACAGAGACACACAGAGACACACAGAGACACTCAGATTCACACAGAGACACTCAGACTCACACAGAGACACACAGACTCACACAGAGACACACAGAGACACACAGAGACACTCAGATTCACACAGAGACACACAGAGACACACAGACTCACACAGAGACACACAGAGACACACATAGACACACAGACTCACACAGAGACACACAGACTCACACAGAGACACACATACTCACACAGAGACACACAGAGACACACAGAGACACTCAGATTCACACAGAGACACTCAGACTCACACAGAGACACACAGAGACTCACACAGAGCTCCACAAAGACACACAGACTCACACAGAGGCACACACAGTGACTCATAGACTCACACAAAGACACACAGACTCACACAAAGACACACAGAGACACACAGATTCACACAGAGACCCATAGACTAATACAGAGACCCATAGACTCACACAGAGACCCATAGACTCACACAGAGACCCATAGACTCACACACAGACTCATAGACTCACACAGAGACCCATAGACTCATCACACGGAGACCCACGGACTCACACAGAGACCCATAATAATACAGAGAAAGACAAAGATCCCCCGCGTAGCCTTAACAGACTGTTGGGGCAAGTGCTGTTAGCGAGCAACACCTAAGAGCAACGGCACACACAGAAAGACAATGATCCACCCGCATCGGGGCCGTCCATAAATGACGTCACGCACCAAAGGGGGTGAGGGGGGGGTGAGAAATCTGACGTCACGTCAGAATGCACAACTTTAAATAAAAACACGTTCTACTTAATTAAGTAGACTTTTTGATAAATGTTTTCTCCTACAACATCAGAGTGCAGCGCCACATTGAACACGCACTACAATGACAATAGTTTAAAGCGATTTGAAGCATCTTCTTGGTTCTTTCGGTAAAGTCACGTAGAAGGAAAATAATAAAATAATAAAAATAAAACATTATTAAATAATTCTCACAACGTTTCGGCCACAACGCAAGCAGCCGTCTTCAGGTGGAGAAAAGGTCTGTCGAGAAGGCAGAGTCTGACATTTCATTTTTATTATTTTATAATTTTCCTTCTACGTGACTTTACCGAAAGAACCAAGAAGATGAATCCCTGCGCTCACGAAAGCTTTAAATCGAGATTTGAAGCATGTTTTATCTTTTTTTGTGGGGGGGGTGGGGCAAAGCGTGACGTCATTTATGGGCGGCCCCATAGCCTTAACAGACTGTAGGGGCAAGTGCTGTTAGCGAGCACCTATGAATGCCGGCACGGCACACGAGGGGGTGGGTGGCCAGCACCACGCCCGGCCGCCTTTGTCTCCCCAGTGGCGATGTTTAAACGCCTCTACCAGGCACTCATTTAAGGCTGAGTCGACCTAGGGACCCGTTTCAGATAGTCGTCACTGGGTGTTGGTGAACGTGAGCGGGAATCGAACTCGATTCTCCGGGTTCGTAGCGATAGCCGCTACAAAGACAAAGATCCCCCGTGTAGCCTTAACAGACTGTTGGGGCAAGTGCTGTTAGCAAGCAGCACCACCTATGAACACACAAAGACAAAGATCCCCCGTGTAGCCTCAACAGACTATTGGGGCAAGTGCTGTTAGCGAGTAGCAGCACCTATGAACACACAAAGACAAAGATCCCCCGTGTAGCCTTAACAGGCTGTAGGAGCAAGTGCTGTTAGCGAGCACCTATGAATGCCGGACACGGCACACGAGGGGGTGGGTGGCCAGCACCACGCCCGGGCCGCCTTTGTCTCCCCTGTGGAAATGTCCAGACATCAAACCATGTACTCATTCGAGGCTGAGTTGACCTACGTGCACGACACACACACACACACTCAGAGACGGACATTGACACGCTCCGAATCGAAGCCACGTGCTTTATGGAGAGCGAGAGAGAGAGAAATAAATAAGTATAACCCGTAAAAACAAAGTTTTTCACTATAAATCATTTATATGCGTGGCGGCTAGAGTCCTCTCGTCCTCTGGCTTGAGATGGCTGCCACCTATGGGTCAGATGATTGTCTGCCAGTATTAAGCAATTGGTAATTAAATAATTAATTTGTTTTCCCTAAACAGTGTAAAATTTTGGGAAAAAAATTTCACGAACATTAATTGTCACGCACAACGAGTCTGTGTGCAAAATGTCAGCTCGATTGGATCACGGGAAGTGGGTTAAAACACGATCGAAAGGTTTGCATGGTCATAAGCAAGCAAGCAAGCACGCAAGCAAGCGAACTTAATATAAAGGATTTAAAAAATTAATTTTAATTAATAAAATTTAAATGAATAATTAAAAAATAAAATTAAAATTATTTTTTATTAAATTAAATTTAATAATTAATTTCCTTTTTTACCTACGTGACTTGACCGAAAAAACCTAAGAGTATGAATCCTTGCAGTCACGAAAGCTTCAAATCTAGAAGCTATGTCCTTTTGCAACAAGCCCCGAGTTTGTGTCAACCGAGTTGCGGGCAACAACAACAACAACAACTCGGACGAAAGCAATTTTCGCGTCTTGCGAATGTTATTTGCATCCCAAAACGAGCCGTTGACAATCTGGCAGCCAACTTATTCCTTTTTGCCCGAAGGCTGTTAAATAAACTGTGTAATTAAGTGCAAAACCAACTTGCGCCAGCCCATAACAATCTTCGCGATTACATTTCTATTTAAAGCTTTCGTGACTGCAGGGATGCATATGCTTGGTTCTTTCGGTAAAGTCACGTAGAAGGGGGAAAAAAAACAATAAAATAATAAAAATAAAACAATAGAATTCTCAAGACGTTTCGATTGCAACACAAGCAATCATCATCAGGTGTGAAAAACACCTTTTTTCAAACGTTCTGTGCTGTGGTTTTCTTACACCTGATGATGATTGCTTGTGTTGCAAACGAAACGTCGTGAGAATTCTGGCGAATTGCCCGATGATGCTGGATGTAATTACCAGCGAAACGTCACAGTACTGAAACATTGTAAATGTTATGTGTAAATGCTTCACCCCGAGCTCTCAATACTCTGATAGTGCGCTGTCTTTGAGTTGTACGACTTTTGGCGTCATCTGGTCCAACACCAATGGAGACTAGGCTCTAAGGAAAGCTGTCTCGGGTGTGGACCAATCAATTTCAAGGACAGTGCATATCATTATCATCATCAGAGTTGTTTCTTTTTGCATTTTGACTGCTTGTGTTGCGGTTATTGCAAACATGATGCTTTGTATAAAGGTGTCAGTTTTTGTACCAGTTGAAAGGGTAAAAACCTATTACTATATTTTGCCACTGGTAAAGGAAATGTCTCATAGTGTAAATGCTTAACCCCGAGCTCTCAATACTCTGATAGTGCGCTGTCTTTGAGTTGTACGCCTTTTGGCGTCATCTGGTCCAACACCAATGGAGACTAGTTTCTAAGGAAAGCTGTCTCGGGTGTGGACCAATCAACTTCAAGGACAGTGCATATCACTATCAGAGTTGTTTCTTTTTGTTTGCATTTTGACTGCTTGTGTTGTGGTTATTGCAAACATGATGCCTTGTATAAAGGTGTCAGTTTTTGTACCAGTTGAAAGGGTAAAAACCTATTACTATTGTAAATGTTGTGGATTCACGCTTCAACACACCGGTGGGCTAAAGTAGTGAACTGTTTGTCTTTTGTCAACGTGACACTTTTTGCTGATTGGCCGTGTCGGGTGGTGGAGGGTTACGACACATTTATAAATAACGCGATCTAACCCAAAAACGTTGATTATGAAGAATTCTATTGTTTTATTTTCATTATTTTATTGTTTTTTCCGTTCTACGTGACTTTACTGAATGAACCAAGAATATAATCTTCGCGATGTTGTTGTTATCATCAGTCCCGATCATTATCATCACCATCATCATTAAACGCTTGGTCCGTAAACAAAATATTATAGGGCGAGTCTAAAACAGTATGAACGTAGCACACGAGTAATTACTGATGTGCGGGTGTTTCTTTTTATATTTACTCTAAAGACGGTAATTTAATACGTAGATAAACTTCACATATCGAGTCATAGATATATAGCTGCAGTGCCACACCGAGATAATTGTTGGTGCAACAATTGATGTTGTTGATAAAACTATTATTGTTGTTGCTGGTACAACAATTGTTGTTGCTGGTACAACAATTGTTGTTGCTGGTACAACAATTATTGTTGTTGGTATAACAATTGTAGTTGTTTTACAACAATAATTGTTATTGGTACAATAATTGTTGTTGGTATTGTTGTTGGTATATCAATTGTAGTTGTTGGTATAACAATAATTGTTGTTGGTATATCAATTGTAGTTGTTGGCACAAAAATTATTGTTGTTGGAATGACAATTGTAGTTGTTTTACAACAATAATTGTTGTTGGTACAACAACAATTATTGTTGTTTGTACAACAATTATTGTTGTTGTTGGCTCGGCCACCGAACAAAGACGCATCTGAGAGCGGTGGTGTAGCGGTTAGCGCTGCGCTACGAACCCTAAGATCCGAGTTCGATTCCCGCTCACGGTAAACGCAAGTGACGATCATCTGAACCGTTCGTGGGCTTCCCATAGGTCGACTCAGCCTCAAATGAGTGCGTGGTGCAGTTTGTAAACATGGCCACTAGGGAGACAAAGGCGGTCGGGCGTGGTGCTGGCCACCTACCCCCTCGTGTGCCGTACCGGCCTTCATAGGTGCTCGCTAACAGCACTTGCCCCAACAGTCTGTTTGAGGCTATACGGGAGATCTTTGTTTTGTACGTGTCCTACCATTTCCCCAGAACTCCCTACACTACGCGTGGCACAAATAAATATAGACCTGGTAAAACGCAATGCTAAAAAAATAGGTTAGCTTCATTTACACACACATATAAAGGCAAAGCATCCCCGTATAGACAGACCGAATGTTGGAGTAAAGTGCTTATAGCCTAGACGCTGTCTTCACATTGCCAGCCGCGGTGGGAGATGTTGACTACTTCAGTAAACGCACAACGCCTATTTTGCAATCCGATCGCTTTCGAACTTCAACGAAGTCATATTCATCTTCTTGGTTCTTTCGGTAAAGTCACGTAGAAGGGAAGTAATAAAATAATAAAAATAAAACATATTATTTTCTTATGTTTTATTTTTATTATTGTATTACTTCCCTTCTACGTGACTTTACCGAAAGAACCAAGAAGATGAAGATGAAAAATAAAACATATTATTTTCTTATGTTTTATTTTTATTATTTCATTACTTCCCTTCTACGTGACTTTACCGAAAGAACCAAGAAGATGAATCCCTGCAGTCACGAAAGCTTTAAATCGAAACGAAGTCCAATTGTCCATCGCCGAAGTCGAAACGCGTCGGCGCGATCCGTTCGCAACGTGTCCAGAAAGAAAGTAAAAAAAAAATTAACCCGTAAAAACAAAGTTTTTCACTATAAATCATTTATATGCGTGGCATCGGGGCGGCTAGAGTCCTCTCGTCCTCTGGCTTGAGATGGCTGCCACCTATGGGTCAGATGATTGTCTGGCAGCATTAAACAATTGGTAAGTAAATATTTTTTAAAAAAATCCCTAAAAAGTGTAAAATTTTGGAAAAAAAATGTCACGAACATTAATTGTCACGCACAACGAGTCTGTGTGCAAAATGTCAGCTCGATTGGATCACGGGAAGTGGGTTAAAAAACGACCGAAAGATTTGCACGGTCCTAAGCAAGCAAGCGAACTTAATATAAAGGATTTAAAATCTAAGCAACGTCGTGTCGCATGGAGGTGGGTTTACGACACACAGGGGCATTCGCGCGAACTCTGACCAAACGAATGAACGCTTCGTCGTACGGCAGCATCGTCACCCACCACGCTCGCCGTTTCACGTCCGCTTGTGATGGCTCTTTTGCTCAACGTAGGTTCCTTTCGTTTGCCTCATTAACTATTATTGTTTTGGGTTACAATGCGTGAACAGAAATGCGTCTGGCAACAAAACTGACACCTTTTTTTACAAGGAGTCATGTTTGCATAGACCACACCTGCAGTAATAACGCAAACAAAAAACACAACTCTGATAATGTATGCACTGGCAAATGAGGTTCCAGGAGGATGCTGTTAAACGTTGGCTCCTCCTGCCGGTCTGACACGCGAAAATAAATTGTCACGCACAACGAGTCTGTGTGCAAAATGTCAGCTCGATTGGATCACGGGAAGTGGGTTAAAAAACGACCGAAAGATTTCCACGGTCGTAAGCGCGCAACTCTGATAATGAAATGCACTGTCCTTGAAGTTGATTGGTCCACACCCGAGACAGCTTTCCTTAGAGCCTAGTCTCACATGGGTTGGACCAGATGACGCCAAAAGGCGCACAACTCAAAGACAATGCACCATCAGAGTATTGAGAGCTCGGGGTAAGCATTTACATCATTGGAACCTCATTTGCCAGTAACAAATATGATAATAGTTTTTTTACCCTTCTATCTGGCAACAAAACTGACACCTTTTTTACAAGGAGTCATGTTTGCATAGACCACAATACCTGCAGTCATAATGCAAACAAAAACACAACTCTGATAATGATATGCACTGTCTTTGAAGTTGATTGGTCCACACCCGAGACAGCTTTCCTTAGAGCCTAGTCTCACATGGTGTTGGACCAGATGACGGCAAATGAGGTTCCAATGGCAGAAATGCGTTGTTTCATCCGCCGCCACCAGCCGACACACGGCCAATCGGCAAAGGGGTTGTGTGACGTGAACAAAAACGTGGCCAATTCATTAGGAGCTCAGCACTAACCGGTCGCGTGTTGCCTGCCTGGTGCACTCTGTGTCGTGTTCCTAGAGTGTATGTGAGTTGAGGAAGGTGGTCACCACCTCATGTACAGTGTTATATTACTTACCGTTTAATACATAGTGTTGCCTCCAAGCTGTGTGTGTGTGTGTGCACCTAATTGGAACCCACTTCGTATACTAACTGAAGCCACGTCCCCATTCTCGCTGACTCTGGACGCTCGCTCCACCGGCAGACTCAACCGTCCTCTTCCATCACCTGACCACGCTCCCTTCTCGATCATTCCCGTAGCCACCAGTCCCTTCACACTCACAACTGACTCCCCTGTCATTACTTCCCGTAGCCACCAGTCCCTTCGCACTCACAACTGACTCCCCTGTCATTACCTCCCGTGGCCACCAGTCCCTTCATACTCACAACTGACTCCCCTGTCATTACCTCCCGTGGCCACCAGTCCCTTCGCACTCACAACTGAATCCCCTGTCATTACCTCCCGTGGCCACCAGTCCCTTCGCACTCACAACTGAATCCCCTGTCATTACCTGTCGTGGCCACCAGTCCCTTCACACTCACAAATGATTCCCCTGTCATTACCTCCCGTAGCCACCAGTCCCTTCACACTCACAACTGACTCCCCTGTCATTACCTCCCATGGCCACTAGTCCACTCACACTGTCGGCTGACTCCCCTGTCATTACCTCACGTGGCCACTAGTCCATTCGCACTGCAGGCTGACTCCCCTGTCATTACCTCCCGTGGCCACCAGTCACTTCGCATTCACAACTGACTCCCCTGTCATTACCTCCCTTGGCCACTAGTCCATTCGATCTACAGGATGACTCCCCTGTCATTACCTCCCGTGGCCACTAGTCCATTCGTACTGCAGGGTGACTCCCCTGTAATTACCTCCCTTGGCCACTAGTCCATTCGTACTGCAGGATGACTCCCCTGTCATTACCTCCCGTGGACACTAGTCCATTCGTACTACAGGATGACTCCCCTGTCATTACCTCCCTTGGCCACTAGTCCATTCGTACTGCAGGGTGACTCCCCTGTAATTACCTCCCGTGGCCACTAGTCCATTCACACTGCAGGCTGACTCCCCTGTAATTACCTCCCGTGGCCACTAGCCCACTCACACTGCAGGCTGACTCCCCTGTAATTACCTCCCGTGGCCACTAGTCCATTCATACTGCAGGCTGACTCCCCTGTAATTACCTCCCGTGGCCACTAGTCCATTCACACTGCAGGCTGACTCCCCTGTAATTACCTCCCGTGGCCACTAGTCCATTCACACTGCAGGCTGACTCCCCTGTCATTACCTCCCGTGGCCACTAGTCCATTCACACTGCAGGCTGACTCCCCTGTAATTACCTCCCGCGGCCACTAGTCCATTCACACTGCAGGCTGACTCCCCTGTAATTACCTCCCGCGGCCACTAGTCCATTCGTACTGCAGGCTGACTCCCCTGTCATTACCTCCCGTGGCCACTAGTCCATTCACACTGCAGGCTGACTCCCCTGTCATTACCTCCCGTGGCCACTAGTCCATTCGCACTGCAGGCTGACTCCCCTGTCATTACCTCCCGTAGCCACCAGTCCCTTCACACTCACAACTGACTCCCCTGTCATTACCTCCCGTGGCCACTAGTCCACTCACACTGCAGGCTGACTCCCATGTCATTACCTCCCGTAGCCACCAGTCCCTTCGCACTCACAACTGACTGCCCTGTCATTACCTCCCTTGGCCACTAGTCCATTCGTACTACAAGATGACTCCCCTGTCATTACCTCCCGTGGCCACTAGTCCATTCACACTGCAGGCTGACTCTCCTGTCATTACCTCCCGTGGCCACTAGTCCACTCACACCGCATGCAGGCTCTATTGTGATTACAGTAGTTTCAGTTTATGGATTCGCTCCTGGGCATCTCTTGTTCTTCAACATATTTTTTTTTAAGATTTGAAAAAAAAAATCCGATTGATTCATCGCTTCGATCAAACTGTTTACAGCCAGATGAATGTTTATTGTAGTTCTCTTTTAACGATAGCCCTCCAGCGATTTGATCATCGGAGTCCCGACGCTCACGGCTTGCAGGCTACAAAGATTGTGCGGGAAACAGGAAACACGTTAATTAGTGTTTTGTTTTAATTTACCTGTTAAGTGCCCGCTGAGCTATGTTGCTCTTATGTTTTTTCAGAAGCCATCTGGCTATCGCAATTAAATGAGTACAACGAAGCCAGACGAAGTGCTTTATAACGTGGACATTTGGAGCAGCCAAATCATCTAAACGCGTGTTTCTAAATGTGGAGGGGGGGGGGGGGAAACCCCAGAAGAACTGGAGAAAAATCCACGCGATCACGGGGAGAGAGAGAGAGACACGCAAACTCCAAATATACAGCAGCAGGCATCGTCAGTGGGCTTAGATCGAACCCACGACCTCCTGTATATAAGGCGAGGTAGTAAACATCTCCACGGGGAGAGAGAGAGAGAGACGCGCAAACTCCAAATATACGGGAGAGAGAGAGACACGCAAACTCCAAATATACAGCAGCAGGCATCGTCAGGATCGGGATCGAACCCACGACTTCCTGGATCCCAGGCGAGGTAGTTAACATCTCATAGCCACCGTGATGATGTTGATGATGATGAGAGAGAGACACGCAAACTCCAAATATACAGCAGCAGGCATCGTCAGGGTCGGGATCGAACCCACGTATTCCTGTATCCCAGGCGAGGTAGTAAACATCTCCTAGCCACCGTGATGATGATGATGATGAGAGAGAGACACGCAAACTCCAAATATACAGCAGCAGGCATCGTCAGGGTCAGGATCGAACCCACGACCTCCTGTATCCCAGGCGAGGTAGTAAACATCTCCTAGCCACCGTGATGATGATGATGATGAGAGAGAGACACGCAAACTCCAAATATACAGCAGCAGGCATCGTCAGGGTCAGGATCGAACCCACGACCTCCTGTATCCCAGGCGAGGTAGTTAACATCTCCTAGCCACCATGATGATGATGATGAGAGAGAGACACGCAAACTCCAAATATACAGCAGCAGGCATCGTCAGGGTCGGGATCGAACCCACGACCTCCTGTATCCTAGGCGAGGTAGTTAACATCTCCTAGCCACCACGATGATGATGATGAGAGAGAGACACGCAAACTCCAAATATACAGCAGCAGGCATCGTCAGGGTCAGGATCGAACCCACGACCTCCTGTATCCCAGGCGAGGTAGTTAACATCTCCTAGCCACCGTGATGATGATGATGAGAGAGCGACACGCAAACTCCAAATATACAGCAGCAGGCATCGTCAGGGTCGGGATCGAACCCAAGACCTCCTGTATCCCAGGCGAGGTAGTTAACATCTCCGAGACACCGTGATGATGTAGATGATGATGAGAGAGAGACACGCAAACTCCAAATATACAGCAGCAGGCATCGTCAGGGTCGGGATCGAACCCACGACCTCCTGTATCCCAGGCGAGGTAGTTAACATCTCCTAGCCACCGTGGCGCCCTTGATGATGATGAGAGAGAGACACGCAAACTCCAAATATACAACAGCAGGCATCGTCAGGGTCGGGATCGACTCACGACCTCCTGTATATAAGGCGAGGTAGTTAACATATCCTAGCCACCGTGATGATGATGATGATGAGAGAGAGACACGCAAACTCCAAATATACAGCAGCAGGCATCGTCAGGGTCGGGATCGAACCCACGACCTCCTGCATACCAGGCGAGGTAGTTAACATCTCCTAGCCACCGTGATGATGATGAGAGAGAGACACGCAAACTCCAAATATACAGCAGCAGGCATCGTCAGGGTCGGGATCGAACCCACGACCTCCTGCATACCAGGCGAGGAAGTTAACATCTCCTAGCCACCGTGATGATGATGAGAGAGAGACACGCAAACTCCAAACATACAGCAGGCATCGTCAGGGTCGGGATCGAACCCACGACCTCCTGTACACCAGGCGAGGTAGTTAACATCTCCTAGACACCGTGGCGCCCTTGATTAAATTTTGATTCAATGACGGGAAAATCGAACTCGCCTTAAACAACTACAAACTTTGTGAAGCAAACACACACAGACGCCGCGCTCTGTCTTGCACTTTAAATGCATTACCCACGGTAATTCAATAATAATAAAAAAAAACACGATATGTATCCGCAAATGGCATGCGCGTGGTCGATTTGTCATCGTTCCAGAGCAGGCGATGCCTGCTGCTCTGGGTTGCAACGGTTGCCACCATCCCCTATCACTAGGGGTAGTGGTCGGGGTTGTGGTAGTGATAGGGGTAGTGATGGGGGTTGTGGTAGTGATAGGAGTAGTGGTAGGGGTTGTGATAGTGGTTGTGATAGGGGTTGGGGTAGTGATAGGGGTAGTGATAGGGGTAGTGGTAATTATAGGGGTAGTGATAGGGGTAGTAACAGGGGTAGTGGTAATGACAGGGGTAGTGATAGGGGTAGTGATAGTGATAGGGGTAGTGATAGGGGTCGTGATAGGGGTAGTAATAGGGGTTGGGGTAGTGACAGGGGTAGTGATAGTGGTTGGGGTAGTGACAGGGGTAGTGATAGGGGTAGTGATAGTGGTTGGGGTAGTGATAGGGGTAGTGATAGTGGTTGGGGTAGTGATAGGGGTAGTGACAGGGGTAGTGATAGGGGTTGGGGTAGTGATAGGGGTAGTGGTAATGACAGGGGTAGTGACAGGGGTAGTGATAGTGGTTGGGGTAGTGACAGGGGTAGTGATAGGGGTTGGGGTAGTGATAGGGGTAGTGGTAATGACAGGGGTAGTGATAGGGGTCGTGATAGGGGTAGTGATAGGGGTAGTGATAGTGGTTGGGGTAGTGATAGGGGTATTGACAGGGGTAGTGATAGTGGTTGGGGTAGTGATAGGGGTCGTGATAGGGGTAGTGATAGGGGTAGTGATAGTGGTTGGGGTAGTGATAGGGGTAGTGATAGGGGTAGTGATAGTGGTTGGGGTAGTGATAGGGGTAGTGATAGGGGTAGTGATAGGGGTAGTGATAGGGGTAGTGATAGGGGTAGTGATAGGGGTTGGGGTAGTGACAGGGGTAGTGATAGGGGTAGTGATAGTGGTTGGGGTAGTGATAGGGGTAGTGATAGGGGTAGTGACAGGGGTAGTGATAGGGGTAGTGATAGTGGTTGGGGTAGTGACAGGGGTAGTGATAGGGGTCGTGATAGGGGTAGTGATATGGGTTGGGATAGTGATAGGGGTAGTGATAGGGGTAGTGACAGGGGTAGTGATAGGGGTAGTGATAGTGGTAATGATAGGGGTTGTGATAGTGGTTGGGGTTGTCCTGCTGGTAGCTGGGGTGTGGGGCAGGGGGTAGTAGCAGCAGCAGCAGAGGGTGGTGTTGACTCTGGACTTGTTGTTGTTGTCTCGTTGAATGTTGTGGTGAATCTTCGGTGGTGGTGGCGTGGGGTTTACAATTTGGGAGGGTGGAGGAGGGGCGGAAATGATTTTCTCCCCCAATCTCCCAACCGTTGACACCCCCGAAATTAGTAAAATCTCTGTTGACTTAAAACTTTCGCAACTCCAAGAATTCATATTGTTGGTTCTGTCGGTAAAGCCACGTAGATAGAAAGTAAAAAGTAAAATAATAAAATGAATCCTAAGGTTTTTTTAAAAATAAAGAATAAAAATAGTGAAATATATTTATTAAAATTAAATACAAGTAATACATTTTAAATAATAAAGGAAAAAAAACCACGACGTTTCGATGGCACCACAAGTGCTCTTCATCTACGTGACTTTAGCGAAATAACCAAGAATCTTATAATAGTATTATCTCGATATTCACTCGAGATAATTATACATTTGAAGGTCTTTTATTTCTTTAACAACTGTCATTATTGCGTAAGAAAAAATATTTTTTTTTTTTCCTGGGTAGAAAGTGTTATTCTCTAATTGCTAACGTCTCAAAAGTACAGAAAGTGACTATTGTTACCCACAAACGTTGCTTTTGTGTGATCAGGACAATGACATTTTAAAATATCCCAATTGTCAGTGAGAAAACGTGGTGTGCATGTGTGTCATTCCTTCACGTCAAATCCTGGTCACAAAAGCAAAGTTTGTTTGGGAACAAAGCCATTTCTATGCCTTTGAGGCATAAGCAATTAGAAAACAACACTTATTACCCAGGATCAAACATTGTGTTACATATTTTTCGATTTAAAGCTTTCGTGACTGCAGGGATTCATCTTATTGGTTCTTTCTGTAAAGTCATGTAGAAGGGAAGTAATAAAATAATAAAAATAAAACATAATAAAATCAAATAATTCTCACGAATGAGAGGCGTCGTATTTAATGAAACATAAAATCTTGAAACTTCACAAATTTACCAACGCCCCATGACCCCCCCCCCCCGCTTATCCCCCCTCGCCCCCCCCGCCCCGCCCCCCCCCCCACCCCCCACTATATTGTGCCCCCACCCTTCCCCCATCTGGGACAACTTTAAATCTTCTCGAACCTACGGCTCTGCCTGGGTGTGAAAGTGACTTCGATTCTCAAACAACCACCACCACCACCAGCACCGCCGCCTCCAACAACAACAACAACAACCGCCATTCGCCACTAAGCGACGGTGACGTCACCACGCCGCTTGTGCCAGGCTAGGTGCACGTTGAGGCTACGTGAAGTGTCGAACGCCCGCTGGGCAGGAGGGTCACGGGGCAGAGGTTTAAAAACGGGTTTTGATTCCTTACCCGTACCCGTACCCGGCCGCACCACGGTCGTAAACGGGTACCCGTTCCCTACCCGTACCCGTACCCTACCCGAAATGAGTCACAAACCGTTACTCACCAGTGACTCACGGCCTACCCGTACCCGTACCCTACCCGAAATGAGTGACAAACGGTGACTCACCAGTGACTCACGGCCTACCCGTACCCGGCCGAACCAGGGTCGCAAACGGGTACCCGTACCGGTACCCGGCCGGGTATGGGTAGCCGGGTATCGGGTAAGGTACGGGTATCGGGTAGGGTACGGGTATCGGGTAGGGTACGGGTATCGGGTACCCGGTTGCGACCTCTGGTTAACGGGGCAGACCCAGCAGGTGCCACGGGTCGACTGACTGATATGACTGAGATGACTGGCTGATGCACCACCTGTACCACCGCCTGTACCACCACCACCACCTCTACTATCGTTGATGGTGGATTATTAATATTATCAGAGTTGTTGTTGTTGTTCCACGTGAGCTATGATGGGTCTCGTCCAGAAATAATTTTGCAAACCCCCCAAAAAAACATGATTTTTCACGCACCTCCCCCCCACCCCACCCCAACCACGTATCCATCACGATCGCTATTATTATCATGGGCGCGTGTTCCCTTTAATTTGTCTCCCTCGGTCCTAAACTTCATAGATTTGGTGTCACATCGATAATTTGGCGGCGAGGGAGGCCCTCTCTAACCTAACCCATCCCCCCCACACACCACCACCACCACCCCCGACTGCCCGATCAATGAGCACGCCGAACTAATATTTTCAATCCGCTAGTTCAAGGGTCACGGCGAATCGAGTGAAGCGTTCGCCATCGCTCCTGAATATGACAGCCGAGATTGCACACGTGGATTCACGTGGGCACACGGTGAGGAATGGGAGCCGAGGTTCAGTAATCTATTTAAGCCGACTTAAACCTACGAACATTTTATTTTATTTGACCAAATAAGGCCCAAGACACACTCACACATATGACAGGCATGAGGGTCGGATTCGAACCCACGACCTCCTGTATACCAGGCGAGGTTGTTAACATCTCCTAGCCACCGTGATGATGATGAGAGAGAGAGACACGCAAACTCCAAATATATAGCAGCGGGCGTCAGGGTCGGGATCGAACCCACGACCTCCTGTACACCAGGCGAGGTAGTTAACATCTCCTATCCTCCGTGATGATGATGATGAGAGAGAGAGACACGCAAACTCCAAATATACAGCAGCAGGCGTCAGGGTCGGGATCGAACGCACGACCTCCTGCACACCAGGCGAGGTAGTTAACATACCCTGGCCACCGTAATGATGATGATGACAGAGAGAGACACGCAAACTCCAAATCTACAGCAGCAGGCGTCAGGGTCAGGATCGAACCCACGACCTCCTGCACACCAGGCGCGGTAGTTAACATCTCCTAGCCACGTGATGATGATGAGAGAGAAAGACACGCAAACTCCAAATATACAGCAGCAGGCGTCAGGGTCGGGATCGAACCCACGACCTCCTGCACACCAGGCGAGGTAGTTAACATCTCCTAGCCACCGTGATGATGAGAGAGAGAGAGACACGCAAACTCCAAATATACAACAGCAGGCGTCAGGGTCGGGCTTGAACCCACGACCTCCTGTACACCAGGCGAGGTAGTCAACATCTCCTAGCCACCGCGGGGGCCCTCACAGCGAGCCTGTGGCAAGGCACCCCTGGGGTCAATGTCACTTATGCCTGTGGAAATATCGCCCGCGTTACAAATCTCATCGTCATTGTTATCATTACTTCTGCTGCTGCTGTTGTTGTTGTTATTGATGACGACAGCTGGCCGTTCGAATCTTAAGTGATGGTGACATCACCGCCAGCGCTGTGCCTTGTAAGTCGTATGACGGATCTCCAATTCGATTAGCCAAAACCGATACGGTGTTTGCCCTCTTTTTTTAAATCCTTTATATTAAGTTCGCTTGCTTGCTTGCTTAGGACCATGCAAATCTTTCGGTCGTTTTTTAACCCACTTCCGGTGATCCAATCGAGCTGACATTTTCCACACAGACTCGTTGTGCGTGACAATTAATGTTCGTGAAAAAAATGTTCCCAAAATTTTACACTGTTTAGGACAAAAATATTATATTTAATTACCAATTGCTTAATGCTGCCATGCAATCATCTGACCCATAGGTGGCAGCCATCTCAAGCCAGAGGACGAGAGGACTCTAGCCGCCACGCATATAAAGGATTTATAGTGAAAAACTTTTTTTTACGGGTTATACTTGTTACCGGGATAATGTCCCTCCGAGCTGTGAAGCTCTGTTTATATCAGAAGCGACCTGGCTCTCAGAGAATGATAGCCTGCCGAAGTGGGATTATAATCATCATCATCATCGTCACGTGGAGATTTCTAGCAGCAGCCAAATAGTCTAAACGCGTGACGTTGATTCTACACGTGGAGGGAACAACCGCAGGACCGGGAAAAAAAATCCACGCGACCACGGGAAGAGAGAGAGAGAGACACGCCAACTCCAAATACACAGCAGGCGTCAATGTTGGGTTAGAACCCACGACCTCCTGTACACCAGGCGAGGTAGTTAACATCTCCTAGCCACCGTGATGATGATGAGAAAGAGACACGCAAACTCCGAATATACAGCAGGCATCAGAGTCAGGATCGAACCTACGACCTCCTGTATACCAGGCGAGGTAGTTAACATCTCACCACCATGATGATGATGATGAGAGAGAGAGTGAGACACGCAAACTCCAAATATACAGCAGCAGGCGTCAGAGTCGGGATCGAACCCACGACCCCCTGTATACCAGGCGAGGTAGTTAACATCTCCTAGCCACCGTGATGATGAGAGAGAGAGACACGCAAACTCCAAATATACTGTACAGTAGGCCTCAGAGTCAGGATCAAACCTACGACCCCCTGTACACCAGGCGAGGTAGTTAACATCTCACCACCGTGATGGTGATGATGAAAGAGAGAGAGACGCAAACTCCGAATATACAGCAGGCGTCAGTCAGGATCAAACCTACGACCTCCTGTACACCAGGCGAGGTAGTTAACATCTCACCACTGTGATGATGATGAGAGAGAGAGACACGCAGACTCCAAATATACAGCAGCAGCAGGCGTCATTGTTGGGTTCGAACCCACGACCCCTGTATACCAGGCGAGGTAGTTAACATCTCACCACCATTATGATGATGAGAGAGAGAGACGCAAACTCCGAATATACAGCAGCAGCAGGCGTCATAGTCGGGATCAAACCTACGGCCTCCTGTACACCCGGCGAGGTAGTAACATATCCTAGCCACCGTGATGATCATGAGAGAGAGAGACACGCAAACTCCAATTATACAGCAGGCGTCAGCGTCGGGATCGAACCCACGATCATTTGTATGCCAGGCGAGGTAGTTAACATTTCCTAGCCACCGTGATGATGATGAGAGAGAGAGACACGCAAACTCCGAATATACAGCAGGCGTCATTGTTGGGTTCGAACCCACGATCCTCTGTATACCAGGGCGAGGTAGTTAACATTCCTAGCCACCGTGATGATGATGAGAGAGATACACAAACTCCAAATAGACAGCAGCAGGCGTCAGGATCGGCATCGAACCAACGACCCTCTGCACACCAGGCGAGGTAGTTAACATCTCCTAGCCACCCATGGCTCTCCTATTACTGTCACGATCTCCCCCCCCCACCGCCCCCCGCTGTGGTTTGAAATGTGTGTAAGTTTTAATTAACCAAGCGTTTTAATTATGTCTCACGCTGCCCCGACCCACGTGTCCATTGCTAATGGAGTGACAGAATCTCTCCCCTTGAATATAAAATAACATCCTACGCAACACGCGCTCCGGCTCATTATTTCCACGTCTTTACACGACCGAAGCTTAATAGCATTAACAATGTAATAACTAATTTCTAAATAGTAGTAATTGAAATGGAGCATGTCAGCCTCCATAAGTCGGTAATAATTGTTATTTATTTATTAACGCTCGGGTGCGAGCTGGATTTTAATTTTTTTCAACAAAATGTTGGTAGCACGGATGGTAAAAACAACATCTCGTGTGTGTGTGTGTGTATATAATATATTTATTTTAATATTGCTCGCAAGAAAGAAGACATGTAAATCTTCAAAAGGTGTTT
This sequence comes from Lethenteron reissneri, assembly GCF_015708825.2. Lineage (NCBI taxonomy): Eukaryota > Metazoa > Chordata > Hyperoartia > Petromyzontiformes > Petromyzontidae > Lethenteron > Lethenteron reissneri. The sequence goes on from NC_083840.1 coordinate 3,036,248, forward strand.
CCGTGTGGTTATGACTTCATTAGAATTTTAATTACTCTGATTTTTAGTGTGTGTTTGCTGGAGGTTTGGAAGCGATGTTTTAAGGGGGTAAAAAAAAAAATTTCATTAAATATATTTGCGTTTGTGTGTGTGCGTTATTAATTTTATTACTGTGGCTGAGCATAGCAGGAAGGACAGAGAAAGTATATTTGCACTTCAAACATTGGGCAGAATACGCTTTAGAATTCTCAAAAAGCTACATGCTGTGAGCGGGTTTCGTGATGTCATTTTATTTTTAGTGTAAATTCATGTTCATTTTTTCAGCTAAATTAATATCTTTTTTTTTGGTTTGTTGGCTCGAGTTGAGAGGGAGAAAAAAATCGGCTCGGATCAAAAAGTCGATTTTATCCCGCGATATGAGAGAAAAAAAGTAAAAAAAATAGATACGTATCAAAGCAAAAATGATTTTTTTTGACATGCCATATTCATTTTGTAGCAATTGTAATGCAATCATATTTTGCTTCTCTCTCGCAACGAGAGTAATCAGAACGACGACACGAAATCAAAAGGAATACGTATAATAACACTGCAATGATGAACGCTCGCGAAATATCATGATCAAAGTAGCAGCCGTGCTACATTTGCGAATGGCTTCAATGCGGTAGTGAAAAAATAAAATGAAAGGATAAATATTCTTAGGTTTTTTCGGTAAAGTCACCAGGTAGGTAAAAATATTAAAAAGTAAAATAAAATAAAAATCACGACGTTTCGGAGGCAACACAAGCTTCCGTCTTAATTATATAAACGGAGTGGTAGCTCCTGTAATCTCTCATTCACTTGATGCGGCTGTCGTGGCTGTGACGGTTCCACCTGAAGACGGAAGCTTGTGTTGCCTCCGAAACGTCGTGATTTTTATTTTATTTTACTTTTCAATGTTTTACCTACCTGGTGACTTTACCGAAAAAACCTAAGAATATGAATCATTGCAGTCACGAAAGCTTCAAATCTAGAATGAAATGATAAAGGCACAGCACTGAAATTTCTCAAACTCAGCTAATTTTTTTTTCCGTTACCATTTAAAGGCCCCCCACTGCGCACACGATGTTCTTGTTTTTAAATCCTTTATATTAAGTTCACTTGCTTGCTTGCTTGCGTGCTTGCTTGCTTGCTTACGACCGTGCAAATCTTTCAGTCGTTTTTTAACCCACTTCCCGTGATCCAATCGAGCTGACATTTCCACACAGACTCGTTGTGCGTGACAATTTATTTTCGTGAAAAAAATGTTCCAAAATTTTACACTGTTTAGGGAATTTTTTTTTACAATATTTAATTACCAATTGCTTAATGGTGGCAGACATCATCTGACCCGAAGGTGGCAGCCATCTCAAGCCAGAGGACGAGAGGACTCTAGCCGCCCGTTTCATGATGACGCAAATGTTGACTAACCACATGGCATGAAATCCCTGCCCCTACGCTGTACAATGGAGATTATTTATAGAGCAGTTACATTGAAGCCGCCAGGTTCTTGAAAGTGGTAAAACGGGTCAACGCTAGTGCCCTCTGGAATATACGGGGCATGTCAACAGGTGATCTTACATGTAAAGGATTTATAGTGAAAAACTTTGTTTTTACGGGTAAATTTTTTTCAGAAGGGACCCTGACTGTCACAAATCATTAAAAGCTTCACAAGAAGTGGCTCGTCGCCAACATGTAGATACGAATGGCGGCAAGTCAAAATCTCCAAACGACCGATGTAGATTCTAAATGTGAAATGGGAGACCCAGGGGCCACGGGAAAAATTCCACGCAGCCGCACACGTGAACAACGCTGCCCGCTTTAAAGCTTTCGTGACTGCAGGGATTCATCTTCTTGGTTCTTTCGGTAAAGTCGGTAAAGTCATAACGAAGAAGGGAAATAATAAAAGAATAAAAATAAAACAATGAATGTTTTATTATTTTTTAATTCTAGATTTGAAGCTTTCGTGACTGCAAGGATTCATACTCTTAGGTTTTTTCGGTAAAGTCACGTAGAAGGGAAATAATAAAATAATAAACTGCGTCATTTACATCATCAACATCATCAACATCATCATCATTAACATCAACATCATCATCAACATCATCATCAATCATCATCATCAACATCATCAACATCTACATCATCAACATCATCATCTTTTTTCGATTTAAAGCTTTCTTGACTGCAGGGATTCATCTTCTTGGTTCTTTCGGTAAAGTCACGTAGAATGGAAATAATAAAATAATAAAAATAAAACAAAAATTCTCACGACTTTTCGGCCACAACGCAAGCAGCCGTCCTCAGGTGAAGACCAGGTCTGTCATTCAGACGCTGTCTCCCCGACAGACCTGTTCTTCACATGAGGACGGCTGCTTGCGTTGTGGCCGAAACGTCGTGAGAATTATTTTATTACGCTTTATTTTTATTATTTTATTATTTCCATTCTACGTGACTTTACCGAGAGAACCAAGAAGATGAATCCCTGCAGTCACGAAAGCTTTAAATCGATATTTTATTTCAATTATTATTTCTATAATTTTTATTATTTTATTATTTACCTTCTACGTGATGACTTTACCGAAAGAACCAAGAGGATGAATCCCCACACAAAGTCGCTCGCTCCGTCCCTCCTGGTGGTCGAGATGCACGCATGACACACGCATGACACACGCATGACACACGCATGACACACGCATGACACACGCATGACACACGCACGGACGGCGCAGGTGCACGCACGACTCACGCTGTCGTTGTAAACAAACCTCGTGGTGATTGTGTCAATGTCCGCTCACCCCCCCCCCCACTCCTCCTCCTCCTCTCACGCAACTCGGAGCTTTGTCCACGAGAAGGTGGTCATTGCATCCAGCATCATCGGACAATTCGCCAGAATTGCCCGATGATGCTGGATGCAATTACCAGCGAAACGTCGTACTACTCAAAATTTTAAATGTTGTGGTTTCACGCTTCAACACACCGGTGGGTTAAAGCAGTGACTATAAACATAATAATTCTCACGACGTTTCGGAGAATGATTTATTATGTTTATTTTTTATTATTTGTTACTTCCCTTCTACGTGACTTTGCCGAAAAACCAAGAAGATGAATCCCTGCAGTCACGAAAGCTTTAAATCGAAATTTATTTGTCTTTTGTCAACGGGACACTTTTTTTTTACTGATTGGGCCGTGTCGGGTGGTGGAGAGTTACGACACATTTATAAATAATAACGCGCGATCTAAACCCAAAAACGTTGATTATGAATAATATTGGTCGCGAAAGCCTCCCACGTGTTTCAACTGAGAAGGTGAGAGTTAGGTAGGAGATGGGAGGAAGGGTGGGAAAAGGGGGGTAAGAAGAGATCCCAACCGGGTACCCGATACCCGTACCCTACCCGATACCCGGCTACCCGTACCCGGCCGGGTACGGGTACGGGTAGGCCGTGAGTCACTGGTGAGTCACCGTTGTCGCTCATTTCCCAACGTCTTGTCT